>NC_060285.1:25708834-25924674 GCF_021613505.1 Equus quagga
GCCACATATTGTATGATTCCATATATATGAGATGTCCAGAAGAGGCAAATCTGTAGAGACGGAAATCGTTAGTAGTTTCCAGAGGCTGGGGTGAGGGGGAAATGGGAAGTGACTCCTAGTGGGTATGAGATTTCTTTTAGTGAGATGAGAATGTTCTGGAATTAGATTGTAGTGATAACCTTGTGAATACAGTAAAAACCACTAAATTGTATAATTTAAAATAGAGATATAATATTAATTATATCTCAATTTTTTTTAAAAAAAAGACCTCTTCCCAAATGCCACCCTCGAAAAAATACCAAGAAGGATAGAATGTAGTCAGAAATCAAGGTTAATAGTCATAAAAGTTATTTTTGCTATAGAGAATGTACATTAGTTTGCATGCAGAACTATACAAATAGCGCACAAACTGGAAACTTGTTTGGTTCAGCCAGCTAGCGTTCCTGCATAAATTATTCTGTACCAAAGTGCAAAGACTTCTTGCCTTTCTGAATTGTACCTTCTAGACACAAAAACATTGAATAACAATCAAGAAGCAGTGACAATCAAAGAAACGGACTTCTTCTAGTTTTGTCCTTCACTCTATTTTACAGGCATGGAAAGCCTATATATTTTTTTCTCCTTTTTTTTTTGATTGAGTTCATGATAGTTTACATCATTGTGAAATTTCAGTTGTACATTATTTCTTTTTTTTAATAGTTTTTTTTAAGATTTTATTTTTCCTTTTTCTCCCCAAAGTCCCCTGGTACATAGTTGTATATTTTCAGTTGTGGGTCCTTCTAGTTGTGGATGTGGGATGCTTGAGGATGCTCCTCAGCGTGGCTTGACGAGCAGTGCCGTGTCCGCGTCCAGGATCCAAACCTGCGAAACCCTGGGCCGCCGAAGCGGAGCTTGCATAACAGCTTGGCCACGGGGCCGGCCCAATTTGTACATTATTTCTTGTCTGTCACCACATAAGTGCCCTCCTTCACCCTCTTTGCCCACCCCTCATCTGCTGGTAACCACCGAATTGTTCTCTTTGTCCGTGTGTTTGCTTATATGAAGGCCTATATTTTGTTTCTTAATCATTTAAGGAGCATTGGTCGCAAGCAACAAAAACCAATTCTGACTAATTTAAGGGGTAGAGGAGTGGCTTTTGAAGGAAATACTGCAATTCACAGAGTCAAAGACAGACTTCATCAGCTCATTAGTAAAAGTCGGGAGAGACAGGAGGCAGGGCCACCCCAAGGATCTCAGCAGCACACAGTCTGGATCTTCTCTCCAGGGCACTGTCAGCAGATGGCATTGGCTTTTACTGCCGTCCATCCTAGTTTGACTGTGCCTCTTACGCAGTCCATGACAGAGAAAGTCAAACTGGCCTGTCTTGAATCACATAGCCAATCACGTGCAAAAACTATTGAAAATCACGTGTGCAGCCATGAGCATTAGTTTTGAAAAAGTCTTAATACGAGCATATCCAAATTCCATAGTGTAACATGAATGGAAAAGCATAGCTTTGGGAAGTTCAATGATTCTGACGATTTGCTTGCTTTCTATGATGCTTCTAGTTGAGAAGGCTGGGTGCCCTTCCATCAGGGCTCTTACAGGGTAAAGCATTGACAGTGAAATTGCTCTTTATGCTTCTAAGTAAATGACCTTTTCACCACTTTTCCCTGCCTGGTAACATAGAGGTTGGATGGGAGAATTGAGGAAATGAGGCTCAGGCCAGGGAGGAGTGGTGCAAACATAATATGCTTAAAAGCTGAACAGCAGCGTCAGTCTTAACACCTTACCAGGGAGAGCCATAAAAGATGGGCTACGGAGACATTACAACTACGTTTACGGGCTCCTATTTCTCCTTTAAGGAAAAAAAATACTGCATAGAGTTTAAGAAAAGAATCAGTCTGAAGAAAACCAACTAATAATTAGATAATTATAAATAACTGAATTTTTCATTGTGTTTTCTTTCCAAGTCTAGTACCTCCTGAAAACACAGTTTTGAAACCTTTAACGTTAACTCTAAATGTGGGAATCTGGTACAGTGACAACCAAGAAAGATATATAGAAGCAGCTGGTTTGGGCATGTCTGGTTCGACTCTGAGGAACTGGAATGCAGGTTCTCCGTGGCTAGGAGGCCCATCCTATAAAGCCACATTCGGAAATTCTCCTATGACTGTATGGCAAGTCAAGAGGGCATGTGGTTATCAAAACTGGTTTAAGAACTAGTGATCAAACTTACTGGTAAGAAATATAGATGCTGAGGGCTGGCCCGGTGGTGCAGCAGTTAAGTGTGCATGTTCTGCTTCAGCGGCCCGGGATTCGCAGGTTCGGATCCCAGGTGCAGACATGGCCTGCTTGGCACACCATGCTGCAGTAGGTGTCCCACATATAAAGTAGAGAAAGATGGGCATGGATGTTAGCTCAGGGCCAGTCTTCCTCAGCAAAAAGAGGAGGATTGGCAGTATTTAGCTCAGGGCTAATCTTCCTCCAAAAAAAAAAAAAAGAAAAGAAATATAGATTTTGTAATGCTAAATTTTAGGAAAATCACATTTTTAAAGGGGGATGGATAATCACAGATGAAAAGGAAATGAAACTTCTCTCTAAATGTGGATAAATTCATAATTTCCCTCAGCAAATCCCTCACCGACTTGGATGTGGGGGCAACCGATCACTGTATTGTCCCATTTCCAGGTTCTGATTTTAGAGGCACATTTGAACAGGAGCTTACATATGGTCTACCTGCATCCCTAAGAATAAACTTTGCTTATAAAAGACTGTGGGAGCGAAACCAGTACCTACCAAAGAAGTATGAAAATCTGGTTGAGATTGACGTCACGACAGTTATTTCAGAATCAGGAATTCCTACTGCACAGCTGTTCCTTATCCTTTCTGGGAAGACTAATGATTCTGAAACTGGGGGCGAATTTGCTGTAACTATACTCAGTTCTCGGTTTGCAAAAGTAGTTAGATAATCCATTACTAAAACCCACCCTATAGAAAACATCTCTGAGGCTTGGGTCACCACGGTAGTGGGTGGAATGCTTGAGTTTCTCAGAACTGAGGGTTGACTCCTTGTCTAGTTCAGGCCGATTGAGACCACCATCAACCCATCAACTGGGCCCGTGAAAATGCTTGACAAGCGACCTTTTTGACGTCAAGGGGTTAAAAACTCCACTCTCAGATCACGGTAATGCTGCCATTTTGTGAACATGTCCTATGAAGAGGCATGAAGCTTGACCACATTGCGCAGATCATTAATAACCTCACTTCTCCTTACATCCAATCCTACTTCAGACCACCCCTCATCTCATAAACATCCCTGAGTCCCCGTTTTTGGGGAGGTGACTCTGAGATTGATTCTGCTGCCTCCTCTCTTGGCTGCCTTGTGATTAAAACTCTCTCTCTCTGCTGTAATCTCGTCATCTTGGTGATTGGCCTTCTGGGTGATGGGCAAAAATGAACCTGGTTTGGTAACAATTCTGAGCTTAAAAGCTAACCTAGTTTAGTAGCCATTTCTTTAAAAACGAGGCAGAGTAGTGATCAAATTCTTGATGAAATGAGAGCATAAGCTTTGGGGTCAGAACCTTGAGTTTGAATCTCAGATCTAACACTTCTTTCTGTGGCTGCCTCAGTTGCCTTGTCTGTAAATTGGGGAGAAAATAACTTTCCTCTACTTTTGGGATGTTGTGAGGATTAAATGAGTTAGCATACCAATAGGACCTGGATATAGTGGTTGGATTTAACATAAGTAAATGTAATCTTTGCCTGTTGCTCATAGGGTTGCTGTGAGTATGTATGTTGAAATGAGAAATTGTATACAAAACCGTTGGCAAACCAAAAAATGTTGTTTAAGTTATCAGTATTTTTCTGAAGAGCGGGAGTTATATTCACCTGTGAGTGTGGAGCTAAGTCTTTAAGACTTTGACCAGTGATGGTGGTGGTAGAGGTGGTGGTGGGGATGGTGCGTGTGTGTGTGTGTGAAGTGAAGGGTTTCATGGGTTCCTTAGCTATGTTGGGCCCCTGGTCTATTTTTTAGTACTACCTGAGCCACGATCTTTCCCTCCTTCTTTACCTTACCTTTCCTAGGTTGGTTGTCCTCAAACCTAGCTGTCCCTCTGTGGTGCTCTTTAAAAAATACAAGCCTCACCCCTTGGAGCTCCTCATTTGGTAGATCTGGGTGGAGCCCGAGTATCTATTTTTTGATAGACTTTGGAGTGAGTTTTATACAAAACCAAGGTTAAGAGCAGGCTCTGTCACGTGGCCTCTAGGAAGAGATTAGAGTAGCTCATCTCAGGTCTGTTTTCTCTTCCATCTACACTTGCTCTAGATACTCTCACCCAGTCCCATGGCTTTAAAACCCTCAATATGCTAATGATTTCCACATTAGTATCCCTATATGTGCTATATTTCCCCTGAACTCCACTTCCTCTTAATTCCAACTCACTATTCAATATCTCACTCAGACGTTTAATAAATAAGCATCTTAACTTTCCCAAATAGAACTCTTTATTTTTCCCCCAAACCTGTTCCTCCTCATGTCTTCCTCATTTCAGGAAATAGCCCTCACTCAGTTTACTCAGACCAAAAGTGTTGAAATAAATCTTGACTTCTCTTTTTTTATACCCTACTTACAATCCATCTGCCAATCCTAAAGCCTCTACCTTCCTAATACATCCAGAATCTGACTATTCCCACCATCCCACCACCTCCAGGCATCATCCTTTTTCATTTCTCTCTCTGCTCCTGCCCTTGCCCCCTCCACTGTCTGCCCTTGTCATAGCAGAACGTAAATCAGATTATGGCATTATGGCACTCCCCTGCTCCAAACCCTCTAATGGGTACCCATTGCACTTGGATTAAATCCCAAATCCTTTCCATGGACCACAAGACTTCGCGTGATCTGGCCTCTGGCTACCTCCCTTCCGCTCGCACACTCAGCTCCAGCCGCTCTGGCCTCCTCGCTGCTCCCCTCAGAGCCTGCACACAGGGTGCTGTCTTTGCTGGTTGCTCTCCAGACAGCTGCATGGTTTATTCTCTCACATACTCAGGTCTCTAGACAAAGGTCACCCCCTCGGAGGCCTTCCTTTTCTGTTCTGTCTAAAAGAGCCCTGTTCACTTTCTATCCTCACCTGCTTTATTTGGTTCATAGTACTAATCGCTGCTTGGCATCTCATCTCATCCATCTCATCCATCAGATTAGTATCTGATCCCCCCACTGACAGCAGGGGCTTTGTCCATTTTGTTCATTCCTGCGTCCCATTGCCTAGAAAAGTGCCCAGAAGAATAGTAGACTTTCAATAAATATTTTTTGACAGTGAATGAATACCATTCCTTCCAGCAGGATTGCCAAACCCATTTTTACTTTGCTTTGTCCATTTCACTTATCAACCAAGTCTTCGTCCTAGCCTTTGGCAAGACTCCAGGTTTCTCTACAAGGCAGGAATTTCTGAGGAAAAAGATAAATACTTGAGACCCAAAGAAAAAGAATGCCTGCTGAAAATCGTACCTTTTCACATAACTAATTCCCTGAATCCGGGCACCAATCCCATGAGGTGACGTTGCTATTTCCCTTTTACATATAAGGAAACTGAGGCTTCCAGGAGATCACACAGCTAAGGGGTGGAGCTGAGATTTGAACCCAGGTATCCTGACTCATAGTCCAAATTGGGGAACATGAAGGACCGGGCAGCGTTGGGATACAGTGCGTGGGCAGGCAGGGTGGGGAACTGTCTCCTCTTTGTTTTTCTGTAAATGAGACTGTTTAGGATTCCTGGGCGAGAGTGTTTGGGAGGTCTCTGCTTACCCTACTAGCACATATCCCCTTTCCAGTCTCTACTTAACTGCGAGTTGCTGTCTGGAAGCACCTGGGACGTTTCACTATGGTCAAGCAGTCAGTACTTAAGAGGGTAGTTAGAATCTCAGCTTTCCTTTAGTCATTAGGTCAATATTTGGTCACCACGAGGCTAATATATTGAGTTTAAGAGAGCAGATCAGGGACTGTTTGCTTGGTTTGTGTTGTTTGGAAAAGTCTTTCAATTCCACTCAGTTCAATTCCAGGAACAATGGTGTAACTGGTGTGGTTTAAACATTTAACCTCTGGCCACAGCCAAGCAGATAGAGCTGGACAGATTGGATCCCACAGCCAGAGAACAAGATTATCTTTTCAGTTTACAAAATACTTTTGCAAAAAGATTCTCACACCAACTTCATGAGTAATGAGGAACTTAAAAACTGAGGGCAGTGGCGTGGGGGAGACTGTCTAAAGAAATCAGATTAACAGTTTTAATATGTGTGTGGGTGATGCATGGAGGAATTAATTGCCCATTTCATTGACTTCTTTTGGGAATCCCGTGATTAAACTAAATGAAGACTGAGGGGTTTATGCTGTTTGAAGCGGTAGTTAGGGTTCCTGTGTGTGTGTGTGTGTGTGTGTGTGTGAATGTGTGTCCTTGTCCTTGTATGTGGTGACCTATGCAGAAAAATAAGAGAATAACTGACAAAAGAAGAGAACACGGAACAAACACCTAATTTGAAGCCAAAGAGCCTTTTTGGAGAACCTAATTTGTCATTTTTTTCTTTCTCAGAGACTTGGGCTCTTGGGCTAGATATTTAACTTATCTGAGAGCCATTTTTCTCGTTTAGAAAATGGGACTACCTATCTCAGAGGATGACTACCGTATCAGGTACAAGGAAGACCACTCAAGAAATGTGTATTGAACTAAAAATTCCTCCCATTTGTTACTGCCCATCATTAACAAACAAAATACTGTAAAGTCAGAGCTCATTTGGATTTTTTTGAATGGCTATTCAAGTATTCTTTATAGAATTTATTCGTATTATGTTTTCAAAATGTATTCATTCCTAAGCTATCTTGGGATATGTAATAAATTAAAAAGAAATATAAACTTTAAAAAAAGAGTAAACAGGAGCCGCACAACAGGGTACAAACCAGACTAAATAAATATGACTTACATCCTGCCCTGAAATGCAGCTTATAAGGGTGAAAGCGATCAGGACTGGACAGTTACTCCACTTGAAAACATCTTTGCTTTGGTAGCTGTAGAAACTCAGCAGGAGCCCCATGTTTGTTTACTGAACAGCAGATGAAATCCTCAAACAAACTTCTGCAGTGCACTCACAACTCACTTAAATGGATTCTCATATCTACAACCAAAACAAAGGGGACAAAAAGATCCATTGATAGAGTCAATGATAATATTTAAAGCACTTGCTTCTTCTGGCAACACCTGAGGATGGGTAAGTTGATGAACATCACAAACCATGAGGAACACAGTGGCTCAGGAAGCAGATCTGAAGACAGAGGCACCACTAAAAATCAGGCAAACACTTTCCATTAGAATATAACAGCAATCCAAAATTGTCATAAGCATTTGACATGCATTAATCTCATCTTATTATCATTGCAAACCTGTAAGCCAAGTCTCTGAAAGATGGGAATACCCCACTTCACGAGACCTGGTACACAGGAAGAACTACTGAGTGAGAATGTCAGAACAAGAAGAGGAGTCAGAAGAGAACCATTTATTCATGACTTACTGTTATGTTTCCTCTTCACTTAAACCTGTCACCAACCTTGTAACATAGGAACAAGCATCCTCTAAGAGTGAGGCACCTGGAGCTCCGGGAGGTGCCCACAGAAGTCAAGTGGAAGAAGACCAGAGACTTTAACCCAGTTGTTCTGACTCCAAATAGAGTGTTCTCTCTGCTACACCTTAGCAAACCGCCACAGGTTCAGTCTTGCTTGGGAGCATGTTAAGGGCTGAAACAGCAGGAGACCTGGCCCTGAAGAACAAAAAGGGCCCAACAAATATTTTCAGTCCAGTGTAATTTGGCATCTCCCTCTGTCACAGCACTGCCTGACCTTGTAGGTGTCAAGTCTATTTGTTTGATCCTACTTGACATCTCTGCATCATTTTGCACTGTTCATCATGCTCTTCTTGAAACCCTCTACTCTTCTGGCTTCCATGTCACATGTCCTAATTCTATCTCTCTGACCAATGATTGTTACACTACAAACTTAACCTGGATAATAGCTAATACTTACTGCATGCTTCTTACGTGGTAGGTATCATCCCAATCTCTTTATGTGTATTCACATGTATTAATTTATTTAATCTTTGTAATAATCCTATGAACCAGTTGGTATTATTGTCTCTCTTGAAAAGATAAGGAAACTTAGCAACAAAAGAAAAGATAGATAAATTGGACTTCATCAAAACTAAAAACATTTATGTGTCAAAGGACACTATCAAGAGAGTGAAAAGACAACTCACAAAAAGGGAGAAAATATTTGCAAAGCACATATCCAGTAAAGGATTAACATCTAGAATATATAAACTACAACATAACAAAAAAATAAGCAGCCCAATTAAAAAATGGACAAAGGACTTGAACAGACTTTTCTCCAACAACATACAAATGGCCTCATCTTTCTTAATCTTTTAGCAGCATTTGACGCATTAATCACTGCCTCCGTTATAAAATACTTTCTTCATTCAGCTTCCAGGACCACTTCAATATCACTGACTGCTCCTTTTCAGTCTCCTTTGCAGGTTCCCCTTTATCTCCTGACCTCCAACTTTAGGTTCCCCAAGGATCTGTGTTCTTTGTCTTCTGACCTGTGTTCATAACTTTAAACATCATCCAAAATGCTGACATCTTGTCTGGATCTTTCTCCTGAACTTAGACTCATATATCCAACTGCCTAGTCAACATTTCCACCTAAAGATTAACAAAGATTCGTATTTAACCTATCCAAACCCAGCTCAGTTTCTACCCAAAACTCACTGGCTGCCACATCTCAGTAAAAGACAACTGTGTTCCTCCAGTTGCTCAGGCCAAAAACCTTAGAATCATCCGGACCTCCCCTTTCTTACTCTTATTCATTACATCAGCAAATCCTGTTGGCTCTACCTTCAACATACACCCAGAATTGGATCACTCCTGACTGCTTTCACCACCACCACCACCACTCCCCCTCACGTGGATTACTGCGATAGCCACAGGTCTCCCTTCTCCCCATCCCCATCAGACTTCCACACAGAGGTGAGAGTGCTTTTTAAACTTAATAACTTCAGAATCTAAGTCAAGCCATGTCACTCCACTCCTTAAGACCCTCCAATGGCTTCCTATCTGAAAGTAAAAGCCACATTCATTACAAGGTCCTCCTTGACCAGACAGCCCCTTTCTCATGGGGCTTCCGCCACACTTGTCTCTCTGCTTCTGTTCCCGCTAAGGCCTTTCATTACTGCCTTTGTAATACTCTTCTATTTGTGGGAATGTTCCCTCACTCCCTTTATACCCGACTGCCCTGTATAAACAGCACTCTGCATCCTCCATATCCCTCTCACTCGGCTTTGTTTTCTGTACGGCAGTTCCCACCACCTGACCCACCCAACCTATTAAGTTTGACTCTCCCCTCCAGTATTTGATGAGGGCAGGTTTGTTTTGCTCACTGCTCTGTCCTCAGCATGGAGAACAAGTGTCTGGCATGCAGCACACACACAAACTGAATGGCCCTTATTGCTTTGGTGTTAAAAACAACGGGGGAGGGTTGCAACTTATAAGGTTTTAATGAATATAGCTTACATGATGGATAAAAATTCTTCAAAATATGAGGTCCATGGGGAAAATAATATCAGGGGTCCTTAGTTGATAAAATGCTGAGAACCTCTGGATTAGATTATTCCGGGTTTTGAAGTTTAACTGAAATTCAAACTCAACACAATTTCAGTAAGAAAAATTTTGAATTTTGGTACTAGGTCTGGTCATACCCTAGCCTCTGGGCATATACAACGTTAAGGGTTTTTCCAGTCTAACATTTCTCTGTATTTCGACCAAGTTCTTTCTTCCAGAACAGAACATGGCAGCCTTGCTTCCTTTTCTAGGCCAAGGTTTAGCTTAGGAAGTGATGCCTTGAATATATGCAGAATGAAAAGCTTTCTTCTTCTGTGTCAACATAAGCCAAAAATAACAATGAAATCCTGCACATTCTCAACTTATCAATTTCTTAAGTTATACTTTTTTTTCCTATTATATAAGCATTACACGTTTATTGTGGTGAAAAAAACTGGCTAAGTCACCCTTATGTCACTGTTTAAGAGATTATCATTGTTAAATTTTTCAGATCTTATAAAATATTCACATCGTATACTGTGTATAGTAACCTTGTTATTGGCAATCATTACCCATGCATCATATCTTAATCTTCTAAATTCAGGCAAGATAAGTAGCCTCCTGGCTAACAGCCAGGTATGAATGCTAAAGAGTAGAGCCAAAAAATAAAGCATTTCAGATCAAGGACCCACACAGAACTCCATTTCAGCCAGCATTGGTTATAGGTGGTCCTAGATATGAAACAAGAGAGAGATTCTCTTGTTGCTGAAATGAAGATAAACCAGAAAATTCTATTCCCACAAAGAAAACCTTGTAATAGGACATCCCTTCGTGATGAAAAGATTATCCTACCTAAGGGGAAAGGAGTAAGATGTAATCATAGGGAACTATTGCTCCTTTTGAATTTTTTTTTTTTTTTTTGGTGAGGAGATTAGCCCTGAGCTAACATCTGTTGCCAATCTTCCTCTTTTATTTTCTCCCCAAAGTCCTAGCACAGAGTTGTATATCCTAGTTGTAGGTCATTCCAAGTTCCTCTATGTGGGTCACTGCCTCAGCAAGGCTTGATGAGTGGTGTGTAGGTCTGGGCCCAGGATCCAAACTGGTGAAGCCCAGGCCGCTGAAGCAGAGTGCACGAACTTAACCATTCAACCATGGGGCCACCCCCTCCTTTTGAATTCTTACACTCTCCTTTTAAGTATTCATATTGGACTGCTTTAAGATATAAGGTATACTTACTTAACAGGTTAAGTTCTGCGCCAGAACAAGCTACATTTTTTTTAAAAAACTATCTTCCTCTCCTGCCACCTCTTCTTAGCCTTTCTAATCTCTGAAAGTTGAGTATTTCTCGGGCTGCTCACCTATGCCTAAATAAGCTCTCGTGTGCCCTGGAACAGAATGAGAAACTTGGCTTTGTCATAGTAGAGACTCTCTCTTTATTAAGAAATAGGTAATCTTAGAATTTTAGTGCTGAAGAGGATTTTAGAGGTCTAATCCAGTTCATAGATCACAATTGTTAGTTTTTTTTCCCCTACAGAGCAAAGTGGCTCAATATGGTTAAATAATTTGCCCGGTGTCTTAAAGAAGTAGTTTTACCCTTAATCTAAGTCTACCGACTTCCAAATTCAAGGGCTCTGTGCTCTCTCCTAGAGGTTAGATGTAAAATAAAATGTATCCACAGGCAGCTTATCATGATGAAGATCAGATGCTGGTGTCTTTTAGAACTGCTTGGGATACTGGTTCTGCCACTTCACGTATATGTATGATTTTGAGTGAGAAAACTACCGAGACTGTTTCCTTATCTTCAAACATTTTCAGGTTCAAGGAACATGTTTGATGCCTAATATTTAGTGTATAAAAATAAACATTTTCTCAGAGGGACACATTTAAGATCTTCCTTCCAATGAATAGGACTAATTTTCATATGATCAGATTCTGAAACTGTTCTATTAATTTTTATAGATGTCCTTTTGGGAAAATTACTATTTGCCAACTTTATTCTCAATGGTTACAGCACATCTGTAAAGACCTTCAAAAGCAAATTGTGAAGACAAGGAGTGGTTATCATATGGGATATTTCCGAACCCAATGACTTCAAAATCTGGTAGAGTAACTACAAGCATTCTACCTTATCTCACTTTTAAATAGTAAACCCCAGACAAGGGCCACATTTCAAGAAATTGCCTTCACAAATATTTATTCCTTGTCTCAAATCTTTTCTGGAAAGAGATTGCTTATTTATTTATTTAAAGGTTCAGTTCAAGGAAGGCCACTTTCTCTTTAACCAGCATTCAGTCTGCAGAGCCATTCTGGGGTTACCAAAAATGTTGCCAAGACTGTAGCTAAGCTTAGGGAGGTTCAAACCAATAATTTGTTCAATTACATAGGACAAAGCAGGATCCACTGGATGTTAACTTCCTTCTTTTCAGTACGTCTTTCCTGTCAGGGAGCTCATGTAAGTCAAAAAATACAAAATGATTAGAAGGTATCCAATGGCTGACAGTCATTGAGAATGGTGAAAATGGAGCTTTTAAACTTAATCTGCTGCTTTCACTGGTAAATTACCATCTGAGGCACTTGGAGGACCAAACAAACAAAACTTAGACTAATGAATCCAAGGCTTTCCTAGACAACTGCTGTGGGTACATTAACTAATTCTGAAAAACACCATAATAGAAGAAAGAGACAGGAGGATGAGAACAATAATTTTTACCTTTTGGCTAATTCATGTTGCAAACACCAGAATAAAAAAGGTGCACACAAAAAAGATAGAAAGAAGTACAGATTTTATTAGAGACTGCTTAAGCTTGGGAGGAACAACAATAATACAGGCATATGCAAACCTACTGTTGAGTGCTTGTAAAATCCTTTAAAACAGCTGACAAAAATTCAATATGATAAAATACATAAAGTTCTCAAAGAAAGTACTGTGTTAAGAAAGGTTATAATCTCAAGTCTTCAGGAAGGGTAGGAAATGTGCAGGTCTACTATATAAAACATAAGTAGTCAAAAAGTAAAAATTAAAATATCTCTGGATGTTCTCAAATGATATTTAAAAAAATACAGCTTAATGCTCCAAAAGTATCTGAAGTGAAGGCAGACTTTACAAACCTTCTATGTAAACAAGCCTGAACTCTGTAAGATGTTCACAAATTCCTATTTTCAGTGTTCATATTTAACAAGGTTAAAAAAGAGCGCAAAGGCCCCCAATACTGAGACCACTTATTGTACACAGACATAAGATGGGTTCAGAGTTCCAGGCTATGTCAGGAAATACAGTTAACTATGCTCACAGATCAGTTCACTGACACATGATTGCTGATGTTAGAACATTTTCACATTTGGGTGAATATAAAATGTCAAATTCTGGAAGAAAGTGAGTATAAGGCTCACCCCTTTAATTATATATAGTTCATTAGAGAAAAATGAATGAGAATAATTGAGGCATAAATTAAGAGTGAATTTCTAAGACAATAAAAGCATTGAAATAATTTGGCTTTAAAAGGAATCAAAATCCAAAGGTCACTAGAATCACAGCCTAATGTTTTATCAAAAGAAATATCATATACACGTAGTAACAGGTAGTGTTTTGATTTACACAAACAGGAAAACACTGTGCAAAAAGGAAAACATTGAAAGAAGGAAAACATAGTAATATTTAAAAGGCAAAAATAAGAGAATCCATGGGATGAAGCATCTGTATAATGAATGTAGTAAAGATCTAATCCCAGGGTTGAGTTCTTCTGAATGAGCCTCAATAGTCTCACAGTCCTATTTTAAAGGATCACCCATTGACCCACTTTTTCTAGTGTGACAAGGCTTGGAGGAACAGCACAGTTTTGGGCTCCTTTCACATGTGGAGTCCCTGATTAATCTGCAGTGATTTCAAATATGGTCTAAACCCATTGAAATGCCAGTATTACCAAAATTATACATTTTCATGGTGTATCATAGCCTTTGGATTTGGGTCTTTTCATGTCTTTTCAGAAATCCTGCCCTCCAAATTAAGTAAAAACATGTATGTGACTACAGCAATGTCACAATTACGATGTCAGACCATCTGATGAATAAACTAGGTCAGAATATTTTAAAAATACAGAGCAGCAGGGAATGAAAATAAAGAAACTTACGAAAAACCTTATTTTGCAAAATACTTTTGTAAAATGTGAGTTATTAACCTATTTCCACTCCATCATCCTTGCTTGTTTTCATCAACCACAGCAGATTCTGAAATGCAGCCTACACTGAGTCTAACAAGAACTACAAACAATGCTAAGATGTGTCTACAAATGACGCTAAGGTTCTTTCCAGATCTGAACCTCAAAAAGTGACCTCAAAGTAATGTGGTGGATTCAATAATGGATTAAAAGAAAAAGCCATTAAGCCTCCAGAAACAAGAACTGAAAATTACTTAGCAGTGGAGCCTGAGGGCAAAGACCAAGGACTTTCAGAAACTATGAACAATTAGTTAAATGAGACTGATAGAATATTGTTGAGTAGAAAGTCTCTGAGAAAAATGAAGCCAGAAATCATTCATTTGGGGGAGAATTTTTTTTGTGGCTAAGTTGTTTAACCCAAAAATAGAAATCTGATAATAAAAGTTATAAGAACAATTTTCCTCACTGGCAGTTAATAATAAACATATTAAATATCACATTCTATTGTGATAAATTACTATAATGTCAAAGCCTGATAAGACTTTACCTTGTTATCCACTGTCATCCCTCTAATTTTAGAAGGATTAACCAACCAGTTCTTGCTAAATTGTAGGCACACATACAAAAAAAAAGTGAGTCTTGGTGAACACAGGATGTCTAGCCAGCCTCAGGTTATCTTCAGTCTTCACATTCTTGACGTTCCAGGAATGATGCGCGAGTTTAGGTTGGTTCTAGGATAGGCCCAGGGGCCTGGTTTGATCTGGGATCCCTGGGACCATACCTAGAACAAACCCAAACAAAACCAAATTCCTTGGGAGTGCTTTCAGCTCAGGTAGACTTCTGGGCTTTCACTCATATGGACCTCCAGGGCTGTACCAGGACCACACGCCAATCTTTAAGGGATAGGAGTTACATTTCTGGAGCTTTCTGTACGTTGCCAGATGCTAGTACTGTGGCTGAGTAAGCATTGTTTAAGTCATGAACAGAAGGTACAGGTTGGTACAATAAAAGTGCAGAAAACACTATTATTTAGAAATGGACTTAATGTAAGAATTTACTTGGGAGGGGAAAAATAACATGCAATTTCTTAGGATATTATAAAAGAATAAACTTGTAAAAGACATGTTTTAGTTTTAGAAAAAATGTTCAATGATAAACTCATTTGTAGGAAGCCAAGCTTTAGGAAATGCTACAAAAGTGAAAAACGTCAAGTCCAAAATAGTAAAATAATCCCTTATTTTGAGAAACTCTTAGGATATAAATATGAGAGGAAATACATATTTCTACAACAATATCTCATAGAATACATTCATTTTAAAAACAGCATGGTCAGAAGTAGACACACACTGCTCTATTGCAATAGTATCTTCAATATATGCCAAATGAAATTCAGTAAATAGGGATGAAACAAACTAATTTAACTGCTGACAGGTTAAAATATATTAAAATGTATAACATTTAAAATACTACATGCATTTTAATTTACCATACATTTTAGGATATCCACCACATCAACTCCTTATTCATGTTAAACTTTTGTATATGTGAATCCTGGAATCAATTCATCCTCTTTTTGGTTTATAGCAATTACACTGAGTAGAATCACTTTCCTCTCACAGCTACACTCAAAGAGAATTTTTCTCCTTGTACCACCAACCCAAGTTCAGCATCATGACTATCTACTCTGTAAAGGCAGGCTCAACTCCAGAAATTGGTTTGGATCATCTATTTTTTTAATGAATGTTGTATCATAATTCCCTTCCAGTAGCACAAATAACTGAAAACTGACTATGAGGCACAGCCATGAAACAAGCAGACTGATTTTCCAATTACCCTGCATCTGATGGAAGGATGACTCAACAATGGTCACTAAAACACAGTCAGCCTGTTGGTAAAACTAAGTTGTTCAATGCTCTTTCTAGACAGATTTGAATTTTACTTGCAAACATTATAACATGCAAATTTCATGTTTATTTTTCATTCAAGAGAGAAAAACCATCATGCTTATTTGACATATTAAATAATTTAAACATGCAAAATATAGAATGACAGTGGGAATTTAGTCATTCAAATATCTGTCACTGATCCAACACTGATAACTTTTGGCAAGCTTTTAACATACATTTAATTGAACAAAAAAGTAAAGATATTGTCTTAAAGAGCTGCATGACCAAAGAATAAATTCTTCATGGTATAACTGCCTACAGTCTAAAAACCTTATTACTTCTCAATTCTCTGTGATATCAATAACGAAAGTTTCTTACTTTCCAGGGCTCAGCCTACTTCATGTTTTGGAAATGAAGATACATTTCTGTAAAATAACTAAAACCGAAACATGAAAAAAACAATCTAGCCAAAGAAACTTTTAGCAGCATGTGGTATCCAATTCAAATAGAAAGTACTATAGAAAATTCTAATTCAAATGGACTGATTTTAATCAGAGCCAAAAAATTAGAGGGCAGAAATATAGAGAAGGTAAAGTATAGAAACAAAATGGTTCTTTTTGTACAATAATAGCTCTTTTGAGAGCAGATATCTAATCTAGTAACCACTTTTTTTAAAGATAGCAATGAAACAGTAGCAAGAGATGTCACAAAATCCACGCACTGAAGTCTCATCCACTACTTCAGGTCTTCAGAGTCAACGTACTCTTACTTTATACATTACTCTAGCTGTCTTGGTCATCTGGGTTCCAAAACCAAAGCTGACTAAGAGTATTATGAAGGTGGAGAAAGGCTAGTGCTACAGGCACACTTAAGCAAGCAGTAAAATAAATTGGAGGAATCAGAACTATTAGAAAACAAGAAACTGAAAAACACAGGGCAGAGAATGGAGCCATTCAGGTAAAGGGGTATATAGTTCTCAGGGTGTAAGTCTATCACAGTATAACAACTAATGCTAATAATGATTTTGACATTGAAAAAGATTAAAATGTCTTTCATATATTGTTTAGGAATGCATACTAAGTTTTAAAAAGATTTCCTTCAGAAATTCTTCTAAAAAATTTTAATGCTTAAAGAGGTTTAAGCTCTACAGAAAACTGGGATATCTAGAATGACTCATTCTCCAAACACTCAGCTAGCAAGTTCTTACTAAATTAGCCATGCATGTTTAGTCTCAAACCAATAGTTCTAGAATATAAATCTTGGTGAACAGAGTTGAAATCACATTATAGTGCTGTAAATCTTAAGTCTGTGTACTATACAAGGAAAAATGAACAAAACCAAAATATCTAACATTTTCCTAAAATATACACAATGATTTACACAAAGATGACAGTCAAATTTTCTTTTACAGCTAAATTCATTAATGGAGAGACACAGAAACATCAACATATAAAAGCTGAATTAATACTTCAAATGTATGGCAATCACAATAGTCAACCAAGTATTTTCAGCAAGTTCTTAGTAGAGAACTAAGTGGAAACGAAAGTATGCTGAGCAGCCAGACAGGTACCACAAGGTCCATGCACTTTACAGACAGAAAAGCCCCTTAGCCTTCTTCAGTCTACTTACTCTTTATTTTAGACACAATTCTAGCAAGCTTGGCAATCTGGTTTCTCAGTCCTCAGCAGATTAGAAGCAGCGAATTAGAGGCCTAGTGCAGGAGGCAGGCACACAAGACAGCAGCAAAAAGTGACAGCTGATTATAAGGGAAGATAGAGAAACTGTGAAAGACAGATTAACTCAAAAAGCATAGCAGTGCAGGGTCACGTAGGGAAGGGGCAGTCTAGATCTCAGTAGGCCTTGAAGGCGAATTTCTGTTTATCACCCCATGACAGGAACTGATGTTCTTAAAGATGACAAAGAAAAAGTTAAAATTATATCCTAAATACTCTAGAAAAAGTGGAGAAGCAGGAAGCACATTTTAACAAATTTCCCACTAAACTGTTAAAAAAATTTAATGATTAAATGGATTCGCCTTGGTTACCTGAAAAATTAACTCCTGCAACTTAGTTACCTGTGAATGATGACAGGTAAATGAATTGTTACTGTACTAAGGGCATTTTTTCCATATTTTATTTTCTAAAACATTTGTAGCTTGATTTTCTAATATAAGTGTGAATTGCATAGATATGTTCTTATAAATAGAATTGGAAGTATAAATCAATCTTTATGCTTTGTCTGGTTGTCATTCAGGCATGATACCCACTTCAGTTCAAACAAGTGAGCTGAGCTATATCATAGTCTGACAGTAATTAGTTCTTGTTTCCTTGTTTTGTTTGGGTATAGAAACAATATACTAGGATTAAACCAAATCAGTTGAACTTTTCTTCCTACATGATTTATAATAATTTATCAAAATAGTTCATATTTTACATTATTGATGGTATATAAGTAAAAGTCAGTCACCAGAATGAAACGCCCTCTAGGGTCCCTTCTAGTTAACACTCCATTGATTTATAATTTTGTGAAATGTATTGGAATTTGATTCTTTATATGCTTTAATATTAAAAGCTTTACCACTTTTATTATATGAATCAGAATATTACTATTTATTTAGTTAAAAATTGAGTTTTTAACTTTTTGACCTATTTTACTAACTAAATATTTATAACCACATCTTGTTTTGCAGACTCAAAAGTTTTATTTCCTTTTTAACTACTTCTGAGAAGCCAGAAATTGCAAACATTATTTAGGAATCCAGAGAATTTGGGTTTTGCTGGAAAAACTCCCCATGACATTATTAGGTCAGCTGCACCCACAGCTTTTCCATGATGGATGTGGGCTTAAATCCATATTCTTAAATTTCCTTAGTAATTTGCCTTAAATGTGTTTCTCCCAACTTGCCCGTCTTCAGTAACTTCAGAAATCAAACTTGAGTCAATGCATCAGTTCCTGATTATTTCATTAGACACCGTTAAGTACAATTAGTTTTAATGAGGACTTAAGAAGTCAGATAATACAGACAACCTGTAAAAATAAGCAGAGGACTGTAAATCAAAGACCAGCAAGAGTCTGGCCCTAGAGAAGATAAGCAGTTTTAATGAAAGCTGGAAAAAAGGGATTTAAAATACAGTAACTGTCACCAGATCTTTATTGCCATGACTTTTCTAACTGTAGGCAAAGCATAAAAATCCTGTGCTCAAGAGTGACCCAAATAAATAGCGTTTTTCATGCATTCTTATGTTAATACTACATTTAAAACAAACTATGGAAATGTTCATATTAAAAGCTGTTAGGATATTACTCCTAACAAGAATTATACAGTCAAAATACCACTGTAAAATCTGGAAAGCACAATTACAAGGTTTCTCCACAAAATATTTTTCCCAGAGGGCTTCTTTTGGATATAGGATGGCAGCTATTAAAACTAGTCAAAAGCCTGGTAAGACAAAGTGAAATATTCTTAGAAAAGTAACAAACAAGAATACCCACTTATATTACATTGGATCTTTGTTTTATTTCCTAAGGTATTCATAAGAAGAAGAATAAAGTCCTAGACAGAGGTTCTTAGATTTCACTGAACATAAGTATCAGGTCTCATTCCAAAATGACTCACTAAGAATGACTGAGAATATAGCCCCAAATGTGCACTTAAGAAAATAGGACCTCCAATTAATTCTAATGTAAGTGCCTGATGAAAAAACAGAGAAACACTGACTTTTAGATTATTATAAGAGAACAATAGGAATTTTCACAGAAGATAATATTTTATCTTGGAAATATTTTTAAAGATGAAAGAAATTTTGAAAACTACACAACAAAAGAACATTCAATTAAAGTTCCAAGATCCTCGTATCATGATTTCAACAAGTAGAATGTTCATGGAGCTAAGTAACAACTAGTGAATAGAACAGATCAGACTGGAAGATTAGGAAGTCCTGATTAAAATTAGTCTTTCAAAATTAAAAAGTATCACCTCAGTGAGCACTGAATAAAACTGATATAATATTATGAAGATATTTTTCTCAAACTGGTGTAATAAAGAAATATATAATAAAAGAATTAAAAATTATTGAACTCTAATTCTTCCTGTGTAAGGTTATAGATTAAAAGAAAGATTGCAAAGTTTTTCCATAATTACTTCTTCAAAAGCCAAGGAAAAAGGGAGTTGACAAACTAATTTAAAAAGAACATATACTCTCAGTATTATTATTTAAGAAATAATAGTCAGTTACAACACAAGACTTTTTTCCTTGGAATTTAGTTAACTATTTCTAAGTGGTAAACTAGGCCCGCCCTAAGATTTTGCTCCTAATGGCATAATTATGGATAAGTCTCAGAATTTTTGGCAGAATCACTTATAGTACAAAGGATCTCTACTATTCATATAGAGCAGAACAAAGTTTTTCCTCAGGATAAAAAATAAATATCCTTAGGTCATTAAAAAAAAAATCCCCTTCGGTATATGAAAATTTACTCACTGGAATTGCTAACTTACAGGAATTCGAATGTGTTTCTTAACTCTAAAGACAATCTAGACTCATTATGTAATTTCCTTTCTAGGACAGCAGCATAAATTGAGTTATTCCTACATTTTCTCCAAATAACATCTATAAACTACGTCAGTGCATAGGAGCTATAGGTTTCAAAAAACAACATACTCCTGAAAACATCACTCTTTGAAAATGCAATCACAACACAAAACAGATGAGATCAAACAATTTGGAAAGCAATCTCTTTTAAGAGGTAGTATGCAACTGAAGTATTAAGGAGACAAGGATGCTTTCCAGGAAGCTGACAGGATGTTTCCAGAATTTTATTAGGGTGGAGACGGTATAGCCTCAGGCTAGAAGCCAGGAGCATCTTGACTTGCTTGTGATAATGGCACCCATTATCTCTAGGCAAATTGATAAAAAGAACTTTTTGCAAAGTTGGGGCTGAGGCCTTGGACCCTAGGGATCCCACATTGACATTATCTCTAGGGTTGGAACAAGAATAGAAAAACATAAACACACAAAAAATTGAAAGGGTAATTCTCAAAATGATACAATGTTTTTCTTAAAAAGATCATTAGGAAATCTTTGAATTAAGTAATGAATACACATATGAACAAGGAAACATAAGAAATACATCATACCCCAAGTACCTATAAAACTACGTTTTAGTCCCAAATCCCAGTACACATCAATTGCATGGATTCAATTATTTTTTATTCAGAACCTGCATCTTTGTTTTAAGACTGGTATAAACAAAAATAAAATACAAACAACTTGTTATTAACATAATAGCTGCAGTTATTAACTGCAAGAATACAGTAAAAAGGAGTCATACTAAATGTTTAATGTTCTTGCAACAGAATTATCCCAGTCATTTCATGGCAGCAAATTCTGGCAAGAAATGATAAATTCATTTGTTATTAAAAGTACTTAAAGAATTTCCAAGATCAATCAGTTGTGCTGCAAACAAAACAGCAGTTTATGCAAAAGAGCCCTTACCTTCCTCTTATTTTCTATAGGATCTGCCATTTACAGGTAACTACTTTCAGATCAAGGTTCTTCCTGTAAATTCACATCTTAGCTTTATATGTAGTAAACTTACACTCATTTTCCCTTTCCAGTGGAATATCTAGTCTTGAAGCTAAAACACTTTCTTAAAAAAGGAACAATTTCAAATCCTTCGTGTCAATCTTGGTTCTTACTTTTCTTCTACCTCATTTTTATTTTCTTGTATTATTTGTTCTTCCTCCTCATCACCAAAAGTCTGTTCCTGCATGGTGGTGAAGGAGAGAGATCTAGCAGCCACTTCTGCAGCGAGGCCAGCAGTGAAGGTAAAATCCGGTGACAGATGTAGCTGTGCCAGCCTCTGCCTAATGGAGGGCTGTGACGAATCCCTGGGAGTTGGACGGGCAGTGGCCAGGCCACCTACGTCTGCCTGCTGAGATTCATCTTCACTGTCACATTGGTAACACACTCTTTCTTCAGCTCTTTGGAAGAAGACTTCATTTGCAGAACTGTCTTTATTGTTACCATCTAGAGGGTTTTCACATAAATACTCAGTCCTACTACTTATTTCATTGTCAGTTGTGGAAAGTTTACTATTTTCCTCTTCAGTATCATTTTTACCAACTTCCCCCATATCTGAATCCACTGATGGTTCTGAATTACTTATGGGTTCCACTGGGTCTACAGGAGACAAGGATTTCAACACAGCTTCAAAGGGGGGGGGGGGGGAGAAAAAAAAAAGAAAGAAAGAAAAATAATAACTAAGGACCCAGCAATGATTTAAACTTTACACTCCTAGTAGTTTTTTTCTTTAAAGAACAATAAATAAATAAAAGCTAAATAAAATTTTTTAGTAAAATCAATGTAAATTTGTAAATCCAGAGAACTTTATAAGAGGTAAAAAGCCTAAGAAATGAAGTGAGATGGGGTTTTAATGGAGATTTTAAAACACCTCACATATTCTCATTCAAAATATTAAAGCAGTGGTTCTCAAAGTGTGGTCCCCAAACCAACAGCATCAGTCAGCATCACCTAGGAATTTGGTAGAAATGCAATTCTTGGGCCCCACTCCAGAGCTACCGAAGAGAAAATTGGGAGTGGGGACCAGCTATGCTTTACAAGCCTTCCACTTGATTCTGATGCACATGAAAGTTTGAGAAACATTGTATGAAAGAATAAGCACATAGTTTTCACTGATAAGCTGTCAGATAAAATGCCTAAGAATCCAGATACTAATCGTATGTTCTACACATATATATTTACAAGTTAAAACAGCACGGGGAAAAAAATGCAACATATAATTCAACTTACTTGCCAACCACCTAACAAGACCCTGATGACAACAAAGCCATAACTTCTACACATTTTGTAATGCCACAGAAAAATATAAAATGAAATAAAATCTGTATTTAAGATCAACTACTGTACAAAGCATAATACATAAATATTACATCCATACGGCAGAAGTTGTCCTTTCAAGGAAAATGAAGTTTATTTAGCCCCTCTTGATGTTAGTAGGCAGTGGGTTGCTTGCTAGGCAGTCTCTCCTCCCAGTATGAGGGGTTAGTACAATACAATATATTATGAAGCATGACGGAAGAAAAAAAGTGCGTCTTGAAGATCTGGCGTTTATTTAAAAAATAATTTTGTAAAACGTGTCCATTTCCAAGAAACAGATCCCTAAGCTGCAGTAACTCCACTAGAGAAGCAGCAACAACAGAAAAAAATGGCCACAGCAGGTTCCATTGTAGAATGTCCCTCTCTAATTCCATTCGGACTTTACCCCTGTAGGCAGAGATGAAAACAACTCTGGAAGATGTACTGAAATTTTTCATGGGAAAAGCATTTTATGGTATCAGCAGCTTTTTACTTATTTTCACAAACTAAATCAGCATTATTGCCCTTTCAAATGTAAACTATCAAAGCACATACCTGAAAAGAGGCACACTTCTCTCGCTAAATCTTTGCCCATACTGTCAATTGGATAATTTTAAAGCTACATGAAGAAAATACTAAATAAAAAAAGGACACAAGTTCATATACAGTGCTATTTTCAGTCTTCATGTACAGCTTTAGTCTATAAATCTGTCAGTTCTTAAAGAATGCAACATATATCAGAAGTTGATTGATATTCCTGAATACTGCTAATTAAATGGGGAGATATAATCTGTATAATGGGTCAGCGGACAAGTGCATTTCCACCGTGCCAGAATATAAGCCTCCGGGAGTGGAGGGAGTTTTGTCTCTTGATCCAAGTGCTACGGATATACAGCAGTAAACAGTGCCTCAATAACTACTTGTTGAGTGAATAATTTGCTGAATGAATACTGAGGGGGATAAAAAAGCCCCTATTTAAGGAGACTGTAATTTAATTACAGAGACAATACAATCGACCACATAGAAAACAACAGAGCCTAAAACGTAATAGTCTTAATCTCTGATTTACGTAGGCCCAATATATGAACAAGCAGGTTACAGAAACTCTATTTTTACTGCTGCTGCTGGGAAGTTCTTTTTTGGGGGGAAGTTCTTAATCTACTATATGCTGTGCTGCTCAAGACCTGCTTTCATTTCACTACTGTGCCCCTCTGGTGTGAGCATCTGCAGTGGTAGGAGAGGTGTCAGAGAAGGGCTGGAGCGGTCAGAGGAGGATTCACAGGGGAGACTGGTGGAGACGACAGCTTGGGGAAAGAGAGAATTCTTGGTAAAGGGATCAGCATGAATGTTCTTCATGAATAAAAACAGCAAGTTTGTGGACGCATAGTCTAATGAGATAAATATAACTAGAAGAAGATATCTTTATTAGAAATAGTGGGAAATACAATTGGATATGACGGACTCATATGATGGAGAGGCTTGAAACCAGGAAAAGGAGTTTAGATTTAATATAATAAGAAAGGAACCGCTATAGGTTTTTAATTTAAAGAGTCATTATCAATACGCTGTTTGAGAAATACCTGGAAGGAGCTTGCAGATACATCTTGTCCAAGGTACATCTGGACAAGGGAGAATAGTAGGGCTCCCAAGAGAAGAAAACCCTGGGGAATTTTCCAGAAGTACAGGTAATGTATATACTTCTAGTGAAAAAGAGGAAGGGAAAAAGAAGGCAGTCGATTTTGGGCTCAACCCCAAAATGAGCGTCATGCTCAAAAATGGAAGGGAAGCCCCACTCAACCTTCTTAGAAATCCATAGGAATTACTTCCTCAACTAGGAATTAGGTAGTTTGATAATGCCAAGTATTAAGTGTCCCTTCACTCCCTCCCCTGCCTCCCATGAAGTTTGACTAAAGAAAAGCAGGGCAGGAAACATAAGGGAGTTTAAGGCTAATCTCAGGTATTACCAGTCATCCAACTTGGTCCAAATCCAAGTATGGAGACTTTGCGCACAGAGGCACCTCCTCTTCTCCCATCTACTTAAGTGCTCAAATCAATGAAGTAACCTTAATGATGTAACTAAGTGGTTAGGTCTTAATTCATTTGTTTCAATAATGAACATAGAGTTATTATTTTGTGTTTCATTGAGGCATCTATAATATAAACATAAAGATAACAGAGTTTAGAATCTCGAATTCACTAAATTTGAAAACACTCTAATTTATTCAACCCATTGGCCATTCTAAAACAAATTTAGTAAAAAAATCAACTGATGAAAAAGTGTGATTTCATATTCCCAATTTGATTATATACCTACTTTTTTATTGATCAAACTGATTTCACGTCTAGAAGAAAAACTACTATACTTACTGATGGATCCCTAAAATTAAAGCCATAAGAATTATATAGCTAAAGTAAGATTCACAGTTCAAGAAAAAAGAATCCCCTACACTGAAATAAGCTTTTACTCTGAAGTCAGTGCTTACCGTGATCACTAAACAGAAGTTGCTTCCACTTCTGCCTTTCTGCCTCGGATGCTTTAAATCCCAGCACAGATTTTAATTCTTGGAGTACCCTCTTGGATTCTTCATGCTCATGCTTCTGTCTCTCTCTGTCTTCTTGAGACAAGTAATAAAAATCATCCTTTCTGAAATCACTGTCCATATCTATATCATCAACATAAGCTTCTAATTCCTGAAAATGAATACAACAAAAAGCACTTACTTCAAGCAGATAGTTTCCTAGGAGCATCCATTTTCTTGCACCTACCCATCTCCAAGATTAAAAAATGAGGACTCTCGGCACAGGTCATTAAAGCAGTTGGGCAAACAAAGAAAACATACTTATAGATAAGCTGACATCTTAAAACAACTTAACAGTTGATACAAACAAAGGCTGTGGATAAGAAAGTTTAACAAGTTCAATCATTATTTTTCTACTCTGATCCTACTCTATAGATCTAGTCAAGATTACAGTTATTAGCTCTGTCAAAACCAATCAAAATGAGCAGGGCTGGTGGTTTGGGGCAGCGGTCAGGTACGTTAGTCTTTTTGTGGTAGACATCTGTGGTTCTTTCTGACTTCCTAGGAAATCTGAACACTATTGGTAGGTCTGGGCAATACCTCATCCTCTGGTTCTCCATCTCTAAGGCAGAGGGTAGGATTCTTGTTCACCCAGCCTCTCTTGCAGTTATGGTTCAGGAAAATGACTTGGGATCCTCAAGATGTACCTGGATCAGATCTGATTCAGAAGTCTGCTATAAAAGCAGCAAGCATCTTGAGGAGCCCATTTTGGCAAGGATGGTGGCAGATCATTTCCAGAGGTAAAAGTTTGAAGGTAGCTTTCATCGTTCAGCAACGACGGAGCAAGTGGCAACGTCTGCATCCAGTGATCTAGGCAGTGGTATTGCCACTGGAACAGTTCTTTTGAGTGATTTTGGCTGTTTACCCCAGCCTGATTCAAGCTTGATTATCTGGCCCGCTGAAATATTCTGTCAGCTAATGATTTTAATCAATTTCTTGTTTGTTAAACCATGTAGGGTCTCCCTTTGCAATTAAGAATACTGAATAGACAACATGACCTAAGGAAAAGAAGTTTTCCTTAGGAGGAGCAAAGAAATCTTTGTCAATATCTAATGCAATCATTAAAAACTTGTTTTTTAAAGTGAGGTATAACATACATGCAGTCAAATGCACAAATCTTAACTGTACAGGATTTTTATGTATGTGTATATACTGGTAACCGCCACTCAGATCAAGATAAAAACATTTCGAGGGGCTGGCCCAGTGCCATAGTGGTTAAGTTCGTGTGCTCTGCTTCAGTGGCCTGGGGTTTGCAGGTTCAGATCTCAGGCGCAGACCTAGTACCACTCATCAAGCCACACTGTGGCAGCATCCCACACAAAATAGAGGAAGACTGGCACAGATGTTACTTAGCAACAATCATCCTCAAGCAAAAAGAAGAACATTGGCAATGGATATTAGCTCACGGTCAATCTTCCTCACAAAACAAAAATAACATTTCCAGTAACCCAGAAGGTACCTTTGTCAATTCACTTATTTTTAATGGGTTTAATCACTTTTAAGTGTCTAAGAAATGGAAAATTAGATACAAATAACAAGAAAATCTGCCGGTAGATTCAATGGATTCAAATTCAAGGCACTAAGAACTAACGATCTGATATAAACTCAATACACTACACTGTGATTTTGAAGCTCATTAGAAACATAAATTCAGGGGCTGGCCCTGTGGCCGAGTGGTTACGTTTGTGTGATCCACTTCGGCAGCCCAGGGTTTCTCCAGTTCGGATCCTGGGCGCAGACATGGCACTGCTCATCAAGCCACGCTGAGGTGGCATCCCACATGCCACAACTAGAAGGACCCACAAGTAAAAATACACAACTATGTACCGGAGGGCTTTGGGAGAAAAAGGAAAAAAAAAATCTTTATAAAAAAACAAGAAACATAAATTCAACAACTTATTCAACAATTAATTATCCTATAACTTCACTTACAGAGAAAGTTAGGTAACTGTGTACATGAAACTCTTCTTTGGGGGAAAAAAACAATTTTCACCCTTACCTGCTCCTCGGGGATGGGATCTTTGTCTGCGATGTGTAGAGCAGGCTGCATCAACGGTACTACAGTACAGTGTGGGTTTTCACATGCTGTTTCAGGCTTGGCTTAAAAAGAAACAGGCCGCACAGAAATTAGTGAATATATAATTAAAAAATATTCTTGTTACTAATATTTTGCTAATTTCATAGTCCAACTTGTTCTGATTATAACTTTCATTTAAAAAACAAGGATATTAAAGTTAATAGCAGTAAATCAGTAGATTTACAATTTAAGTTAAATTTAAGCTCTTGGAGGAGAAAACCTGGTTTTCTCCCCCTTCAGCTCACTAAGTACTATCTGGCATACAACTGGTACTCTATGAATATTTGCTGAACAAATCAACTTTTGCTCAAGGCATAGGAACAGTCTCAAGACAGACTATCACCCTTCCTCACAAAAGACAAACTTCAATCTTGCACTTCAATTGTACTATTTTTACACTCAGAAGTTAAAAGTGGAAGTGAATTTCACAAGTAAATAGCTGGAAACGATCACCCAGGTGAGTTCAACTTTGATTAGTTATTTAAAATTGGTATCGGGCTGGCCCAGTGGCATACTGGTTAAGTTTGCGTGCTCTACTTTGGGGGCCCAGGGTTTGTGCATTTGGATCCCAGGCACAGACCTACATGCTACTCACTGAGCCATGCCATGGCATGTGCCACATACAAGACAGAGGACAACTGGCATGGATGTTAGCTCAGGGACAATCTTCCTCAGGCAAGGGGAGGAGGATTGGCAACAGGTGTTGGCTTGAGGCCAATCTTCCTCAACAACAACAACAAAAAACATCTAAAAAGATAAATAAGTAAACTAAAACTGGTGTTTGGTATCTAATCACAGGGTTACTTAATCTCATATCGAGCTCTCTTTCATCAATTTCTCTCCACTTAAAAAGAAGTATGGTTTTAGCCTCTAGATTTTCACCTTTTAAAAGTAATGACAGATAATTGGTTGGGACCAGGGTTGGCTGGCACGGGCTGGTGTGGTCAAAGCTAGCTGGGCTGAGCTGGGCAGAACTCTCAGTAGCTGTGAGTCGGCAGGAAATGTGGCTTAGTAGGAGACAATCCACAGTGTCAGGTGATTGGTTATATACAAGGGATTGAGTAAATAAATATATTGAAGATAATGACAGCCAAGTTTCTCATAATCAGAAAAAGTAGGTACAAATATAGAAAGGGGGAAGGACAGAATAAATTAAGTGGTGTTGGAATTAAACTGGAGGTATTGGTATGAACTTATGGTTTATAACACATATGGACAGACAGCTATAGAAATAGATATACGTGTGGTTAAATGTATATACACAGATATGTTTCCCAGGTTTGTACACTGAGAAGTGGTAAAAGCAATAACATCCTGGTGGCTATGAGCATATAGCACCCAGATCTTGGTTTCTAAATGCAATCTTCCATTAAAAGGAATGAGGGCTTGGGGCCAGCCTTGTGGCTGAGTGGTTAAGTTCACGGGCTCTGCTTCCACAGCCCGGGGTTTGTTTGCTGGCTTGGATCCTTGGGGCAGACCTACACACTGCTCATCAGGCCACGCCATCCCACACAGAAGAACTAAAATGACTTCCAACTAGGTTATACAACTATGTACTGGGGCTTTGGGGAGAAAGAAAAAAAAAGAGGAAGACTGGTAACAGATGTTAGCTCAGGGCCAATCTTCCTCACGAAAAAACAAAAAATGAAATGAGGACCTCTTGGAGACATGGCTGATATGAGGACTGGGGGCAAGGAAAGTATAAGAAAGTAAAGAAGAGCTCAAAGAATGCTGGTGACACAAACCATGTTGAATGGGTTCCCTCTGGTCAAACTTTGGACAATTTGAGAAACAAAAAAATAATATAACAGTAACAAATTATGATTCATCAAATAAAACAAGAGTCTATGGTGCCAGCCTGGTGGCACAGAGGTTAAGTTCGCACGTTCTGCTTTGGTGGCCTGGGGTTTGCCAGTTCAGATCCCAGGTGCGGACCTCCACAGCGCGTGACAAGCCATGCTGTGGCAGGTGTCCCACACAGAAAGTAGAGGAAGATGGGCATGGATGTTAGCTCACGGCCAGTCTTCCTCAGCAAAAAGAGGAGGATTGGTGGCAGATGTTAGCTCAGCGCTAATCTTTTTCTTCTTCAAAAAAAGAGGGGCTGGCCCTGTGGTCGAGTGGTTAAGTTTGCATGCTCCACTTCAGTGGCCCAGAGTTTCACCAGTTCGGATCCTGGGCGAGGACATGGCACTGCTCATCAAGCCATGCTGAGATGGCATCCCACATACCACAACTAGAAGGACTCACAACTAAAAATACACAACTATGTACTGGAGCACTTTGGGGAGAGAAAGGGAAAATAAAATCTTAAAAAAAAAGGAAAAAAAAGGAAGAATCCATGCATCCATATTGATATAAATAAGTAAATAAGTGGAAAAGAGGGATGCTTTACTTTATAATAGAATGCCAACTAAGAAGTACAAAAGGAAAAACGGAATTAGAAAATTACTATTTGGCAGCCATCTAATTTAAGCAAAATCTAATTTAAGCAAAAAGTATCAATGGATGCTAAAGCTAGCTGGTGAAAAAAAATTTCTTTTTTGAGGAAGATTAGCCCTGAGCTAACATCTGCCACCTATCCTCCTCTTTTTGCTGAGGAAGACTGACCCTGAGCTAACATCCATGCCCATCTTTCTCCACTTTATACAGGGGACGCCTACCACTGCATGGCTTGCCAAGCCTTGTCATGTCCGCACCCGGGATCCGAATCAGTGAACCCTGGGCCACCAAAGCGGAACACGCGAACTTAACTGCTGCGCCACTGGGCCAGCCCCTGGGTGAAAAAATTTTAAGCTAATTTATTTTATTCACTTATAAAATTCAGTCTTTTTGGTATATAATTTTATGAGTTTAGACAAATTAGAGTCATGTAACCACTACTACCACCACAATCAAAATATAGGATAGCTCCAGCTTAAATATTTACTAATGCTGCCTTATCCAACTCCTCATACCCATTGAAATGTTTTCTGTTCCTATTAAATTTTACCAGTTTAAGAATGCCATGTAAATGGAATCATATAGTATGGAGTGATTTGAGTCTGGGTTCTTTTGATTAGCATTAGTATTAGAAATTCTTCCATCTTACTGATGTATCAGCAGTTCATTTCTTTTTTATTGCTGAGTAGTATTCCATTGGATGGATGGATGAAACAGTTTATCTATTCACCAGCTCAAGGTTATTTGGGCTGCTTCTAGTTTTAGTGATTATGAATGAAGCCACTATAAAATATGAGTACAGTTTTTTGTGTGAATATTAAGTTTTTATATCTCCAGAGAAAATATCTAGCTATGATATGACTGGGTCATACGGTATGTGTATACTTAATAATGGGAAAAAGTTTGATACAGAAAGGATATTTATATAATCTCAAGGTATTTTTTTTTTTTTTTTAAAGATTTTATTTTTTTCCTTTTTCTCCCCAAAGCCCCCCAGTACATAGTTGTATATTCTTCGTTGTGGGTCCTTGTAGTTGTGGCATGTGGGACGCTGCCTCAGCGTGGTTTGATGAGTAGTGCCATGTCCGTGCCCAGGATTCGAACCAACGAAACACTGGGCCGCCTGCAGCGGAGCGCGCGAACTTAACCACTCGGCCACGAGGCCAGCCCCTCAAGGTATTTTTTTTTACAAAATATGTATCATGAAAGACAAGAAAAGCTAAAGGAGAAGACAGAACAAGAAAATTAAATGCCACGTGTGATCTGGACATACAAAAATATTATTAGACTAATCAGTAAAATTAGAACAAGGTCTGTGCATCAGAGCAATACTATATCAGTGTTGATTTCCTCATTCTGATGGTATACTGTGGGTATGGAGGAGAATGTCTATGTTTTTCAAAAATGCAAAGAGAAGTATTTAGGGGTAATGGGATTTCACGTCTGCATCTTACTCTCAAATGGTGCAGAACATCAACAAAAGAATGCACAGACTCATACACAGAGAGATAAGGCAAATCTGTCAACAACTGGAGAGTCGGATGAAGGATACTTTGACCTATTTTTGTGATATTCCTGTAATTTTGAAGTAACAACAAAAAAGATATTGCTAACTAAATCACTTGTTTCTTAAAAAATTCAAACATTTTATTTCAAGTTGTACAGCAATGGTCATTATGAGCGTTTCAGTGAGATAAGTTTGTGAATTACTTGGTCTTAATTCATATCGTTATTACCTATGAGCAAAAGCCACATATACAGTACATAATTAAGAAATGGCGTATCACCTGCCCAATGATTTGGAGACAGTTTTAACAATCATGTTTAAGTGAATGACCAAGATTCAACATCTCAGAGTATGCTAAAGGAGGGGTGAATGGGATACATCTTTTAACACCCAATGGTCTTCTCAGTGTTTCTACTTACAGAAAATGTATGCAAAAGCTCTAGCCTTAACTCACATCAAAAAGTTAATACGCATAAATATTTACACATATCAAAAACCCTTGGCAAATGTACACTTTGTACAAAAAATTATTCACCATTTACATTTGAGATATAAAGGAAATCTATCGGTAATATATCAGTAATTAGCACAGTAACATTTTCTTTGAAAAAAGTTAATACTTTTACTGTAAGGACTTATTCAGCTTGTTTAAGACATTAAACCAAGTAAGACAGATCTAGCTTTAAACCAAACAATGACTAATAAGATGATAAAGCATTAATTATCTTTGGCAGCAATACAATTTCTGTACATAAATCTGATCAACCTCATCATAAAGGTCCAAGGTATAAACACCGTATTGGTTTGTATCACAAGTTTAAACATTAATATACTGAACATTTACAAGGAAATTAGTGAAATTAATTAAAAAACAAGTATAAAAGCTGGGTCAAATGAAAGCAGTTTTGCAGAAAACTTCAAGACTGCATTTTTACCTAGCAAGTACAAGGCACTCTGATGTTACCATTAAATAATGGCACTTAATAATACATTTTAGAGCCTTAATAACAAATATGCAGTACCACTTATTATGGCATCTGTATACTATTTCTGAATGACTGAAGTATTTTCTTTTTTCTTTTGATGAGGAAGATTCACCCTGAACTAACATCTGTGCCAATCTTCCTCTATTTTGTATGTGGGTCATCACCACAACATGGCCACTGCCAAGCAGTGTAGGTCTGCACCAGGAACTGAACCTTGGCTGCCAAAACGGAGCATGCAGAATTTAACCACTAGGCCATGAGGCCAGGCTCCTGTTGAGTATTTTATCTTAAAAGCAAAACTCAGTTTCTGGCCCCTGACTATGAAACTCATTATTACCCTAACTGGAAAAGAGTTTCTGGAAATTCTAATAATTAAATAATACTATTAAAATCTATCCCTTCACTTAAGTTTTTTACAAAGGAGGCATATGATTCAGGGAAACTTTAAATAATATTAATTTTTTGTTTAATAGAAGGCGATAATAATAGGAGGCAAGACTTTATATTCAGGGTCAATTTGTACGTATAAGCTCAATCTTTTTTAAGTAAACTAAGAAATTTTGTCAAGTCAGTTTCATCATGGAGATAAGAAATACACCTGATAAAATCCTACCAGAGTGGAATAAGCATTTCTGGTAAGTGTATGTGAAAGAAATCTCTCATAGTTACCTTTCTTATCGGTGTTCCTTCGTAGCAGTTTGTCCACTTGAGAAATGGCCTCTTCCCAGCAGTTGTTGCTCGCTTGAACATGGGGCTGAATCAACTTTAATTTCTGTTCTAGGATTTGATAAGCTTCTGACACTAGTTCTTGTGTTTCTTTAGTACAAACAAGCTTTTCAAGTTCATCTTCAAGAATTATTACCCTGAGTAATAAGGAAAAACAAACAGATTTCTAAAATATAAAAAGCAAAATTTATAATTCACAAGGCTTAGTTAAGAAATAAGCTTATAAGATGAAAAAAGTTCTGAAGATGGAGGGTGGTAACAGTTGCAGAACAATGTATACGTACTTGATGCCACTGAACAGTGTGCTTAAAAATGCTTAAATGGTAAATTTTATGTTATGTGTACTTTACCATAATTTTTTAAAAAGCACATAAAGAATATCATATATTTATTCAACAAATATTTCTTGCACACATAGTGGGCATTTTATGAACTGAAAGGATAAATTAAGTCCATTTCCTACTTATAAGAAACTTATGATTGAATCAGGGAAACTATACATATATAAATACAATAAATATCAAAGTTATAATACCATTTTATTTCCATTTTACAGATGAGGAATTAAGCCCAGAGAGTTGAAGAAACTTGTCTGGAGTCATGCAGCTGGTAAGCTGTAAAGCGGGGCTGAATCCACAGAGAAAGAAACATACAGTGTTGCAAGAATTCAGAAGGGGAAGTTACTACCAGTTATGGGTACACACAGGGAACAGCTGAGGAAGAGGTATTTTTGAGGTAGCACCGAAGGATTGATAAAATTTGAGCATGTACAAAAGATGAGGAAGGTCATTCTAGATGGTACATGGAAAAAGGCATTTATATAGTTTGGCTAAACTGAAGGAAAGGAGTGCAAAATAAAGACAGAAAAGCAGACTGCAGTCAGGTTCTGGCAAACCTGTTCTCTGGGATGTTTTATACAGACTTTGGTCTAAGCGGCTACATTCGAAACCAGTGAAGATTTTCAGTTAAGTGAGAAAGCAAATATATGCCTTAGAATCACTAATTGGGCAGTGAGCACTCTGGAGGCAGGGAGAACAGTTAAAGGGTTATGTCCTAGTTTAGGCAAGTTAGAGTGGGAACAGCAAAGGGGACAAGCGAGAGGGAGGAATGGAACACAAAACTATTATTTAGATAACACTTTGAGTGTACAGCAGTGCTATAGAGCAAATCAGATATGATGGTTTGTGACTGGTATACTCTCTAGCTAAAATATTTTGAGGGGCTAGCCCCGTGGCCAAGTGGTTAAGTTCGCCCAGGGTTTCGCTGGTTTGGATCCTGGGTGCAGACATGTCACCGCTCGTCAGGCTATGCTGAGGCGGCATCCCACATAACACAACCAGAAGCACTCACAACTAGAATACACAACTATGTACCGGGGGAGAAGAAGTAAAAAAAAAAGAAGACTGGGCAACAGTTGTTAGCTGAGGTGCTAATCTTTAAAAAAAAAAATTTTTGAAAGGTGACACACCACAACGTGTAGAATATTTCATTTTTAAACAGGGAACGTACTTTCCACACATAATCCCAAGGTACAAAGCTCCTCCTTTTCATTTTCATGCCCATCCAGTGTAGCACTCTTCCTTCTCTGAGCCATCATCCCTCATTCTAATGCATTCCATTACGCCCTGTACATTTCCGATTCTATTGCCAAAAACTAATTCTCTAGAGACACTGGCTTAGCCTAATGCAACCTTTCCACTGAAATCTTGTTTTCCTCTGATGATGATCCAGCCTTTGCCACCCACTCAGGTGGAGATCGCCTCATCTCCCATATTCCCTGTGGAAGGCAGGGAGCAGCTAAGGCCAGCAGAACATCCCTGCCTCATAGCTTAATTTTTCCTTAGGTCCTAACCTTAACATCAGCCTTACGTACCTAGCTCAGAACTTGTATTGGTGGGTAAAAACTTACCTACTCAAAATGTCTTTCTGACCTTAATTTCCTACCTTTGTATATTATATCCTTCCTCACTCTAGTAAACTAGTCTTTAGATTTTACTGAGACTTCAAATCCTTTTGAACCATTTGTTTATCTTTCAAAATTGATTGCTGCCTTCCCCCTTCCACTTCTTGCCTGCTATCTAGGGCCAAGTACGCCAACTGCAGTCTTTAAATTCCTATGACCCTCCCCATTACCAACACAACATGAATCCAACCATTCATTTTATCCAGTCCTAAACTGCAAGTCTCTGTCACAGAAAATTTTCACTGGAATGTCTGGAACCTATACTTTACTAAGGCAGAGTACCAACAATACTACGCAAAGTAGAAGACCAACAAATATAAACTATGGGCCCTACGTTATACTATTCAACTGGGGTCAAAAAGCCTTTCCTGTGCTACAGAAAAATGTCCAAAGCTGCTGAATTTATTTAGAAAGTCAGCAATATGTTACTCTTCAACTATACATAAAAATACCTTTTTTTTTTTTAAAAAAAAAAACCACTTCTTATAATTTATCGTTCCAGTGCTGGCAGATATTTCTCTTAGATTGCAGGTCCCAGTTTAAGAGCCCTACTTAAAAAGAGTTAAAGCAAGCTCATTCTTCATAAACTTCTCCACTTCAGCTCTCAAACAGAATGAACATCTGCTTTTGTCGCATCTTTCTAGGTTTTCTTTTGAAATCAGGCAAAGTGAAAACTGTAAATGACTCCCCTGAATTATGGTACTTACAAATCATTGTTTCTCTGCTACATTCATAGCTATAAACCATCCTTCGTGCTGCAGGTCTCAATTTGGCTTCTTCTTTCTAGCTAGGACATAAGCCAACAACCACAATGGCACAAGAATGAAGCTAATCACAGGAACATTTCCTTAAATGGCTTCTAAACTTACTCATTCAGCAATGCTTTCAGATGGAGCTGTAAGCTGCGCACTGCTGTGTGAATGTTGCTCAGTTCTCTCGACTTCTGTTGAGTTTTGGATAGACGCTGGGGCACTGACTGGTGCTGAGTTTCAAAGTACCGATAGAACTCATAGCTGCGCTTAAGCTCCTCCAAGCAGGCAGAATGGGCACGAGGGAGACCTTGAGTCACATCAGATAAAATATGATGAGGCAAAAGTGCTGGAGTAAGGAACGGCCCAGGAGGTGAATTAGCTGTAGAAAGTAACAGGGCTAACCGTCTGAAGAACTCTGAACTCTGTGCCACCCAGAGTTGGAACAAAACCTGAAAAAAAAAGAGAAAAGGCCTAGATCAACAAAACATATTGGCTAACATTCAAAACAAACTACAGACTTGTTTATCTTAACTTCTGGTTTAAATTTTTCACTTTATCCTAAGTAATGAAAAGAGCTAGGCTTGATCTAACTCTAAGATTAGCCAAGAATGTTACATCAAATTATGTGGTCACGGCATGTGAGGAACTTCTGATTCCCATACAGCAGGTAACACCAGTACCTAATTTAGTGCAGCTCTGCCCTAGAAAACAAGTGGTGATGGAATGAGACACATCTATTAGAAGTAACAATTCCTTGATGAATTATTAAAAAACTTTACACAAAGGAGAAAAGACAGTAGGAATGATGGACCTATATGAGTCCAAAGAAATGAGTCACTGATGGATCCAGAGTTTGGGGTTCACAACTATACCACTGTTTTGGCCTAGGAAATTGCTAAGAAATAACATAAAAATCAGTCCCAGAGTGATCATACCTAGGAACGTCTGGCATGAGAAACTAGAAAATCCATTCTGGAGGAACACACCATGAATCCAGGCAGCAAGGGATCTCTTCAGACATAGTCCTGTTCAAGGGCAGGACAATATCCCCCAAACAAACAAACAAACACAGGAGGAAACAATCTAGTATGAACAAGAGTTAGCAGACAACAAAAAGAGGACTGAACCAATTTAAATTCCAATTTTCCAAACTACGAAAATGGACATTATTTAAACTGTTTTATTAAATGAATGTTAAAATTATGCAAATAATGAATTAAGATAATTTAATGTAAACCTATTTTACCATTAACTTATTTTTTAAAAACAAGCAAGGCCAAATCTCCAAATTGCTAAAGACACACTATCTAGGAATTCTTGAATATAAACAAGCTTAACTCCTAAGGCTTCTTATTTAACTATTAAATTTTGTCACTACAATGATTTTCTATATCCTTTATTTGTTCATTCAGCAAATATTTCTTGAGCACCACGATGTGCCAGGCACTGTTCTAGGTGCTAATAATACAGCAGTGAACAAAAGTGAAAAAAATCCCTGCCCAGATGGAGCTTATATTCAAATAGAGGGGCAACAGATAATAACAAGTAGAAGATAGTTTCCTGGCTGATGGGCTACAGGAAAAACACAGTAGGGAAGGCAAACAGTGAGTGTGCATTTATGTGTGCACACATGGGGAGAAAGGAAGGGTGGGGTGGGGTGGCCAGGAAGCTCTCTAAAAAAGCGTCACCTGAAGGAACTGAGCCATGAGACTCAACAGGGAAAAGAGCTCCAGGGAGCAGGAGGTTCAAGTGCAAACTCCTGCAGCAGGAGTATACCTGGCACATCTGAGGAACAAGAATGTCAGCGTGGCTGGGGTACAGCAAGCAAGGGAGAAGGCAGTAAGCAATGAAGTCACTGAAGTAACTCTGGCTTTTACTCTAAGAGAAATGGGGAGCCCTGAAGGGTTTTGAGCAGAAGAGCTACATGACCCGAGTTATGCTGTAACAGGCTCATTCTAGCTGCTGTGTTGAGAGATGACAGGGAGATGAGAGTAGAAGTGGAGAGACCAGTTACTGCAATAATCCAGGTGAGGGTTAATGGTAGTTTGTATCACAGTGGTTAGTGCCAAGAGGTGAGCAGTAGTCAAGACTCTGGATATACTGTGAAAGTACAACTGTCAGAATCTCTTGATGAATTGTTTGAGAAAAAAAGTGTTATCAAGGATGATTCCAGAGTTTTGGGCCACAGCAACCAAAAGAATCAAGTTGCCATAGCTTACTGCCACTTTAAAAAAGACTAACTTATTATCTAATCACTACCATATTATCCAATTAAACCAAAACTCTGAAGTATACATTTTTTTTCTGTTTGTTCTTTGGATAGTGGAGCTGCTCTGGATGAAGGGAAAACCATAGTTTGTGGGCAAACAGGAAATTTTATTTATTTATTTATTTTGAGGAAGGCTAGCCCTGAGCTAACATCTGTGTCCATCTTCCTCTACTTTATACGTGGGATGCCTGCCACAGCATGGCTTGAGCAGCGGTGCGTAGCTCCATACCCGGGATCTGAACCAGTGAACCCCAGGGCACCAAAGCGGAATGTGCAAACTTAAACGCTGTGCCACTGGGCTGGCCCCTAGGAAATTTTGATTTAAAGTATTTTCATCAATGAGGATTTATTTTTCTAAAGCAGAAAATATACTACATTACACTAATTTAAAAAACTAGTTAAAAATTTAAACAAGGAAAAAAACAGGCATAAGGACTCTGTACTAAATATCTTAAATATGTCTCCCCCAGATACAATGAAGAAGTGGTTTCCTTTCCCAAAGGTGCAGCATTTGCTCTTGTTAAGTTTTCTTTAGGGAAGATATGTGAACAACAAAAAATAAATCCAAAATGTATTTCCTTTGTAGGACACAATGACGATTACACAGGAAAACAAAAGGCCGTGACTTATTTGTAAACCTCTATCACCACATTTTTTTAAAGCTTTAATTAGCGTTGCTCTTTTGAGAGAGAATTTTCTTATAAAATTTAACTCACAAAATTCATTTTTAACTTCTTTTCCTGGGTACCATGGCAATTATACAAGGTGGCAAAACATGGTTTTAGAACATTACAGGAGTTTTCAGCAGTTTATAACCTCCATAGATCTCAAGATAAGGCTTCTTTCAGAGGCTGATATTCCTGGTGACAATGCAACGCAATCACTGAGTTTGGTTATAGATTAACAAGCAAAAATCAAAATACTAGTTAGTCTGATTTGTAAAACAACACGGGTGAGCAAACAGGATCCAGCTACAACTAGCATCATTGGGGGTGTGTGGGAGATAACCGAGAACAAGCCTCACATTTTGGAGCAGGTCACATCAGATGCAATTTGAAAAATGAGCTCACATTTATTAATCACTTACTCTATCCCAGGCATTGGATGGGCAAATATTTAATCCTTTGGAGGTAAACATTATGATTATGCCATGTTTATAAACACAGAAACAATGATTTGCTCCAGACCACATCAGCAGGTAAGCGATGTAGTCAGAGTCAAACTTGGAAAGTCTGACTCCAGGGGGTCCACCTTTTCTCTTTGCTGCCTACACTTAAGCCAAAATACAATTCAGGATTTAACAAGCTTTTGAAAACAACGTATGAAAAGCATAAAGAAATAGGGAAATCACTGAGATATCTTGATGAGTAAACAAAAAATAATTTTAAAAAGGAAATGAAGAAATATGACCAAAATTCTTTCTCCTAATCCTTCTTAAAGAATAACAGCTATTACCATTTTTGAGGACTAATTATACAAAAAGCCCTTCTGTACGTATTTTGTATGTCTTCTCATTTAACCTAACACCTTGTAGGGCAGATGTGGTAACTCCCTTTTAACAGGTGAAGTAAGTTCAAAGAATAACTTAATCAAGGTCAAATGGCTAGTCAGTGTTAGGGCTAAACTATAAACCCAGGGCTGCTCAATTCCGAAGTCTCTGCATTTTCTTCATTAAGACTCTCTCAAACTGTCCTTTGAAAAAAACCTTTATTTCCATAATAGAGTAAAGCATGGTCATTGTATTGAATTTGGGAGTGAATGGAATTACCTAGTGTCACCACTCCCAAAGAGTAGCTATTAGTATCTTGGATTTTCTCCCAGTCATTTTTTTTGGATAAGGAGATTGGCCTTGAGCTAACGTCTATTGCCAATCTTCCTCTGTTTTTTCCTCTCCAAAGCCCCAGCACACGGCTGTATATCCTAGTTGTAGGTCACTGCAGTTCCTCTATGTGTGATGCCGCCACACCATGGCTCAATGAGCTGCGCCTAGGTCCGCACCCAGGCTCCGAATCAGTGAACCCCGGTCCTCTGAAGCAGAGCACACAAACTTAACCACTTGGCCACAGGGCCGGCTGTCTCTCTCAGTCTTTTTTTAAAAACAGAGCTGTGGCAATACCGCATATACGTTTACTTATCCTGATGGTTTCACTGGTGTTAACAGACATTTCTCCAAGTTTTTACAAAATCTTCATAAGAAAGCTGTAGCTGCTGCATAATGGTCCAACATGTGGCTCTACCATAATTCATGCAGCCTTTCCTCTAATGCGGCACATTTAGGCTGTATCCCATTTTTCACTATTATAAACATAGCTAATAAGCAACTTTGTACATAAAGCTTTCCTCTATTTGGAATCATTTCCTTAAGAAAGACTTGCAGAAGTGGAATTACTGATTCAAAGCATTTTGCTTTTTTAAGGCTCTTTATACGTCACATTGCATTCTGAAACAAATAACTTTAGGGAACTAAGGAAACCAGCAAGAAAACTATTGCAGCAGACGAGTAAGAGAAGATGGCAGCCAGGACGAGGATGGTGGGAAGGGGTATGGAAAAAAGTGGACGGGTTTAAACATTTTCAAGTTTGAACCAACACAAGAATCTGCTGACAGACTGGATATGAGGGGTAAAAAAAGGCATAAGAAGGATGGTGCCCAGGTTTCTAGCTTAATAAGTTACATGGTGCCATTTACCGAAATGGGTTAGAATGAGGGTAAGAATAAGGCAAATTTCAAGCAACAGGAAAGAAAAAACACAGGAGAATATGAGTATTTATGTGAATCTAAAAATTTAAAAGATGTAGAAGTTGATATACAACAGTCTCAAAACAAAGTGGATCTTGATAAACATGCTGTCAACTACACTTGCATTGATTTTCATGGTATCAAGTGAAGCTTTAAAGACTAGAAACAAAGAAATATCTAAGTGGAATTTACTAAATACTGAAAAGGAATTTAAAGACATTTGTACTGACTTCTTAAAACTACTATTGGAGTCTTACCTCACACATGGTTTTTGTAACTTGCTTTAACTTACGTTTTTCTATGTTGTTATTTTTCTACTACTAACTCCGATGAATGTACCATAAATCATTACCGATCTCATATTACTAAACTTTTAATTTGTTTCCAGTATTTGCTGTTGCAGTATTATGAACATCCTTTGAGTAGATCTGATTACTTCTTCAGATAAATCTGTAAGCTTAAAACTGCTGGAGTAAAGGGCACACACCTCCGCGGAGATTCACTGTAAAAACGAACCAGTTTAAACTTTAACCACTGGTGTGTGAGATCTCCCTGAATCTTTGTTGATAATGATAATCAACTTTGGCAAAATGTTTACTTGTTATTTTTATTTGTATTTCTTCCATTACTAATAAGATTGAAAGTCTTGTCACATTTAATGGCCATTTCTATTTCTTCTTTTCTGAAGTGTTCTTTATACACCTTAGTGTTCTTTATATAGAAAGAATTCAAAGCTTTTATTATAAATCATTGCAGTTTTTTCCTGAGCTTGTTTGCATTTAAAATATGCAGTATCTGAAGTTTATAAGTTTAATTCTTAGGCAGTCAAATATATTCTTTAAGTGGCTCTTAAATATGAGAAAAATTCTTATTCTAAACAAGAACTTTGAAGATTTTTCCAAGGGGAGATGTAGATTTTCTAAGTTCTTTACCTGTGTTTGTTGAAACAAATGGCTAGTCATAAAATCACTCATATTGGTTTCCTATTAAAGTAAATTCACTTACCTCTAAATTCTAAGGCAAGACATACTTATGGTAAAATTTTATTTATTTATTTTTGAGGAAGATTAGCCCTGAGCTAACATCTGCCACCAATCCTCCTCATTTTGCTGAGGAAGACTGGCCCTGAGCTAACATCTGTGCCCATCTTCCTCTACTTTCTATGTGGGACGCCTGCCACAGCATGGCTTGCCAAGCGGTGTGTAGGTCTGTGCCCAGGATCTCAACTGGTGAACATTGAGCCGCTGAAACAGAATATGCGAACTTAACTGCTGTGACACCAGGCCGGCCGCAAATTTTAAGTACTTTGATATTAAAATATAAGGATCCCTTTACCCAATCTTTATGATGCTCTCAGCTTTTCAAGGCAGCTTCACAAACATCAGTAAAGCTATTATGGTGATGATATTCAGCAAACAATAAACGGGAACAGGTGCACCACTTAGGTTCAGAAAGCACAGGCACAATACAAGTGCATCTCCTTCACTTCAGCCCCTCCCTTCCACAAGCGGATTACCTTCAACGCAGGCAGGCTGAAGCCATCTGTAAGGTTATGCGCTTCCTCTTCTGAAATCTGCTCTTCACTAAGTCCAAGGCCCAGCTCCTTAAAAGGCACCACACAGATGTAGTTGGTTACATTGTCACTCTCAGAGTTCAGGGGGTAGGTTAAATTAGGTTAAGGCAATCAACAAAGCCTTTTCATTAAAACATAAAAGATACAGTAAAACTGTCCAAAATACCTTTACTGATCTTTATCCTGAACTGTGATTGGAGATTTATGTCAGTTTTTAAAAAAGAAACCGATATTAAAATCGAGTATATTGACATACCTCAGATATCTTACAAGATACTTGTGAATAAAATACTTCTATACTTAAAGAATTAAAAGTTCAACTCTTCACAAGTGCTAATTTAGTTATTTTTGACACCTATCTTTTGAAACTGTATTGTGTACTTTATTGCACCATGGTTCAAGCCCTCCGAACTGTACAGTAAATACCTCTCTTTTCCTGCCAGGCTGCACATGCAGGACACCATTAGCTGACCATTATCTGAAATGCACAGACTACTGATATAAGCAGCACTGAACCGGTCCTATCTAAGTTGTTTAACATAGACACTGCTCCGTTTCCACTTTCCTCTTCCTCATGAGCATCTGTCAATATTACTATGTGATTTTTTCCACTTTAATTGTTTTTGTAAAGATTATACCCATACAGTTCTTGATAATGAACCATTCTTGCATTCCTAGCATACTCCTATTTGGCCATATTATAATAAACTTTTAATATAAGCTAGATTAAATCTATAAATATTCTTTTGAAATATTTTGTCTCTCCATTTCTGAGATTGGTCTACAGTTTTTATTCTTTGTAACACATCCTGTTTTAGTAATGAGATTGTAGTATCTTCATAAATAAAATGATGTAGGAGAGAATTTCTAACCTTTTCTACATTCTGAAATAGTTTTTTTAAAAAAAACTATAAAACCATCTGGACCTGGTAGTTAAAATTTTTTTAATTCATTTACTTTTTGCATGAGTAATATATTCACATGATTAAAAATTCAAAAGGGGACCAGCCCCAGTGGCCTAGTGGTTAAGTTCAGTGCGCTCCACTCTGGCAGCCTGAATTCAGTTCCTGGGCACAGACCTACACCATTCTGTTAGTGGCCATGGTGTGCTGGCATCCCACATATTAAAAAACAGAGGAAGATTGGCAGAGATGTTAGCTCAGAGCGAATCTTCCTCAGCAAAAATCATGGGGTATTAAGGGGTAGAGTAAAACCCGCTTCTTACCATTTTCCCTTAGCCACCTAGTTTCCTTACCCAAAGGCAAAGGCAATCACTGTTACCAGTATCTTGTGTATCCTTCGAGATATTTTATGCATACATACATATGTAAAAGCAAATACAAATATAAATGTGCATGTAGGATATGCATGTATATATATACACATGCACACACACACTTATTTATCCCCTCATACACATATACACACAACCCCTTTTACACACAGATAGAAGGGTAGTACTATAAATACTGCTCTGTGCACTTTGCTTTTTATTTTTTCATTTGGCAATATAATCTGGAGGTCATTAGACAGTAGTACATCAAGAACTTTATCATATTTTTATATATGCAGATTTTTCATTGTTTACATATAATAAGGTGTTTTCTTTTTTAAGTGGAATATTTTTTATCACATGTCGATTCTCTTCAGTTTTTGAATTCTTCCTAGGTCAGTTTTGGAGATTTGTATTCTGATAAGAAATTATCCATTTCCCCCTACATTTTCAAAGTTGCTGCCACCAAGTTGCATATACTATCCCCTTATAATTATTTTAATTTCTTCCATATCTATGGCTACAACACTGTTCTCACTACTAATCTTGTATACTTCCACTTGCTTTACTTTGATTAGGCAGGCAAGTGTTTATATATTTTATTGGTCTTTTCAAAGAAATGACTGGTGGATTCTTTTTTATCTTAATTCCTTGAGGTTTCTTCTATGGAGAATATGATCTCGTCTCGACCCTGGCTAGCTCTCAATCACATCTCATACTCCAACTCCCAACTTCCTGGGCTCCAGTCATGACGGTCTTCCTTCTTTATTCCAATCACGCTAAATTCACTCCTGCCACAAAGTCTTTATACTTGCTGGTCCATTTCCCCGAACACAATCTTTCTCCTCATGCAAATCTCAGTTTGACTGTCATCTCCTCAGAGAGGCCTTTCCCTACCATCCAGTCAAAAAGTGCAACCCACCAATCATTCTCTGTCCTATTGTTTCTTTATAGCAAGTATCTAAAAATCTCATTTGTGCACTTTTCATTCATTATCTCATCTACTAGAAGGTAAGCTCCATGAGAACAAGGATCTCCATGAGAAAAGCGACTGGCACAGGGAACTCACACAATTTGCAATCTTTATTAGGCTATCGCTTCTTAGCCCCCTGCCCCTCAGCAAACCATAAGTTTCCTGAGGCAGGGACCACGTCTTTTATGTTGACCATTGTATATCTAGTGACTACCATATTGCTCGGCACTGAGTTTATACTGAATAAATATTCACTGAATGAACAACCACTTGCAGTTTACATGCCACACTGTTGTATGTCTATTTCTTTCCATATCTTTGCTTCCCTCTACTTGGAATGCAGACTGTTATTATCCTTAAGGCCAACTGCTACTCATTCCTTGAGGGTCAACTCAGGTGTCACCTCCCTGAAAGCATTCTCTGACCCCACGGGCCAAGTACATTGTCCTGCTACACTGGAAGGCACACTGGGTGCTTACGCTGTATTATAAATACAGGCTTATCTATTGACTACACTCAAATGCCTTTAAAAGTAGGTAGTACAAGTTTTTACTCTGTCTTCCTAGCACACAGCAGGCAGGTATTTAGGCAGTAGGGGAACTAAATGGACAAGTTCTTGACTAAAATTAAAATGCTCTCTCAATTTTCAAAGAGGTAGTATAGTACAAGAAATATCTATATAGAAAAAGTTTCAAGTCATAAATCCTATATTCAGGACAAAACTTCATCTCTCACCAGTTGTGGGACGTGAAGCAAATCACACAAAGTGGAGGTTTTACTTAGTTTTCTCATAAAGTGGAGATAAAATCTAGCTGGGAAGGTTTGTATAAGGCTATAATGATAGAGCACAAAGCTCTCTGTAAACTTTAAGCACTGTATTTATCAGTGGTACCATACCCAGCATACTGAAGGTGTAGTCTTTTTGCATTCCACTGACTCATAATTTAACGTATCTATGAGTCTTAACCAAAATAAAGATCTTAGACACTTTCACTTTCAAACAGAACTAATTTCCTGATTTAGTAAATTTAAGTGACAAACTCGTTGTCATGCAGTCTCTGAGTGTTTATTATACACTAGATACTGCCTAAGTGCTTTATATGCACTAACTTATTTGACCTCAACAAAAACACAGTCAGGAAGATTATGTAATTATTGCCATTTCAAAAATGAATAAAGCAAGGTAGAAAGAGGTAAGAAACTTGCTTAAGGTCACTTAGGCAGTAACTGATACAGCCAAAATTTAAACTTAGCCAATCTGACTCTAGAGCCTCTGTTTTCTGAAAGGGGAAGGATTTCCTGCTGCCAGTTTATTTCCATGTCATGACGTAAATTTGCCATGTTCAGTAATTTTTAAAAATGACAGACCTAGCAAAGCCAGGTTTTTTTGACTTTATTCTTTGGACCAGTAAAGGGAGGGACTTCAAGTTTTTCTTGTTAAAAATGAGGCGCAGGAGAGCAGAACTTTCTTCCTGTCTGTTATTATCACTCCCCTTGGAATGTATTTCCAGTTCTAAAATAGTAGTGATGATGGAAATTAGCTTCAAAATAGGCCATCTCAGTTTATAGTTAACTTTTGCAGGATACAATTATAACATCTATATTCAGGACTCCGGAAACATTACTTATTCTTACACACACACAGAAAAGGATATTTTTTCAGCATATATAGGGTAGCTAGCCTTGCTGCTTGAAAGTTGGCTCTTACTGTTCTGTAGACAGCTTTCCGCAGACCGATGAGATGCTGACTGGGATGCTGTCCAGCTTTATTAAATGGGCAAGCAGCACTGACCCTGTCAAGCAAACTTGAAAAGTAAAATGTGATACAACTGTACAGGTGTCCTAAAGTTTTTGTTTCCTAAATCCACAATTCTATTAAGCTTAGAAAAAAAATCCTTTTAATGATTTTCACTAGAAAATGATTACAAATATCCCAACTCAGGCCTCATAAATAGCCATTTCACTGATACACACATAGCTACCAGAAAAAAGACAAATGAAAAATTAAAATCTCAAAGAGTAAAGGCTTCCTCCGACATGGGGACACAATGAATTTTAGTTGAAATATAGTATAAATGTAGGAATATTTATATAAGAAATTGCAACTTTTTTATATAGACACTTTACCTGCTAAAATATACTAAAATGGTAATACTTTACATTCAGTTTTTAAATCCTATATCCACAGTAAGAATGAAAGCCTTAGTTACAAACACTTTCCCATTCTTAATATGCATTTACATATGTTCATCAATCATATTTTTGGTAACTTGTACAGAACAATCAAATACTGTATAGAAATACATTCTGTACATTCACAAAAGTAGGGTAAAATGACTTACCCACCTGCTGCCACTGGCACTTACCTAGTCAAAATGAAATAGGGGACGCAGAAAGGTAACAGGACCAGTGGCCAACAGGGGAATGCAAGTAGAAAGGCAAAGGAAGGGTTACTATGTAGTAGCATAGCTACTCTCAAAACTGTTCAAGAGGAAGCACATTTCATAGCACTTTCCAAAAGATAAATGGAGAGTTCCTATTTGCAACAATGACAGACGTTAGGCTTTTTATAAAGGAAATTATGAATGATTACATATTACATAGTTATTGGATAATAGTTTTTTCACCTAGCCAGTAACCTCTCAATAGCAAAACAAAATATTGGAATTTATTAATTTCTCATAACAATATAACCACAAATGTTTAGAACAAGACATCTAACTTAAAACTTTAAAAATTTCAATCAAACTAAAATATATTCAGCATTAAAAATCTACAAAAAACAGAGGGCAATGACTGATAGGCTTATTTTAAAATAACAGAATGAGGCAAAGAAGGGTTAAATTATTGGCTAGAAAGGACAAATTAAGGCAGAGCAAAACAGCACCCATGTTTTCAATATATGGCACTATTATTTGTATTCCATTTTACTAAATGAGTCTTAAAAATTAAAAATATCTCTAAAAAATTATGATTCAAGATTTGTTATTCCTTATAATTTTTTTCAATCAATTATCCAGCTGGAGGCAAGTGAAGCACAATTTTTTTCCAACATTTCTTCTGCCTGTCTGCATCTGAATAGATGGAAGTCATGATGTGGAGGTAAATCATGTCTAACTGGCCCATTTTAGTTCTTCCGGCCTATTTTATACATATGGGTAAAAGCTGGACAATGACAAAAGGCACAGAATCCCCTATACTAGGCTACAGAGCATCAACTGAACACAGCCACTTTGCTTAACCAATCAGTCCTCTCAATAAAATGCTGTGCGAAAATGAAAAGCAACTATTACTTAGTCTTAGTGTGATTCTTAACATTTAAAATATGACCCTCAAACAACTTAATATTTGATATGCTCTATCAATAAGAAGTGGACTTTAACCACAACGGAAGGACAAAAATTAACAGACCAAGGACCGTTACATTTCGAATTGTGCAGAAAGTTATAAAATCTCAATGTCTTGGGATTGCTTAAACACTGTTCTAGAACAAACAGAGCGAAGCCTAAGATGACTACTAGAGAGTCTTCCACTTCCCTGCTTCCATGATTTTCCAGAAATAGCTTTTAAGTCAAGATTAAGTACTACTCTAGAGCAGAGCAGAGTGAAGGATGCAATGACTGTCAAAGATTCTTCTGGCCCCCTTTTCATGATTTTCCAGGTACAACTAATTAAGAGCAATAATCAGTCCACCATATACTTTCTCCCACCTATAGACTGCAAAGGTTATATAAATTATTAATTATACTACAGTAGAACTGTCAACTGTTAGCGTTTAGCAGACAGCCTAGTGTACTGGAAACAAGCTTTAGGCTCAGATGGAATGGATGGAACATTTGCTCTACCACTTAAAATTGCCTGCCTTTAGTTGTATGCACAATTGCCTACCACAGTATATGCAACATAACTGGTGCTCAATAAATATAACTTTCCCTTTAGTAATAGAATAAATAGCCTATCTATCCTATAGCTTAATATACTTACAAGCTAGACTGATGAATATTTAATTTTCCCATGGAAATGTGAAACATTATTATTTGTATGATATTCTGAGAATAACAGTGCCCAAGTAATCTGCTAACGTTTACCTAAAGAATATTATTAATATAAAGCAAGATTTTTCAAAATGAATTCATGTCAAAGACATCTATCATTTAAACCGAGGAAAGAGAGCATCTGACAGGGAGTAAAGGGAACAAACATTTATTGGGTAACTTTGCATGCTAGGTTCAATGTTAGGCTCTCTCCATACATTACCTCATATAATCATACAGTAACACACAGAAATAACCACGATTCTCAAAGTACTGTGGTTTTTCAAACTACATGAGCAGAATCATACTACATATTAAATCTAGCATATAATATATTTATTCCTTCACTTAGCAGGTCATAGACTTTAATAAGCACCAAAGAGAAACCTACTTTTTTTTGTAAATGCAACACAGAAGTGCAAATAGGTAATAAATATTCTAATTTAACTGTGTAGTAGAAAAGAATTATTTAAAAAGTAAAATGAAAAATGAACTCACAGTGTAAATCCTCTGGAAATGACTTCAGTTTCTTGAATGAGACGTAAAGCTTTTCTCACAAGGTTAGTAAAAGCTCGGCTATTTGTTGCTGTATCTTCCAAAAGAACATTGTATTTTTTTAGGGTTACTTGTAGTTTGGCTGTCCTCCATAATCTCAAAACTTTTATGATCAGATAAACAAATAGAATCACTCCCCATAGCAGCCAGGAAGATACAATCCACCAAGTGGGAAGCATAATGAGCAAACTAATGAAGGCAAATAGCACTGAGACATCCCTATAACAGAGAAAACAAGAAAATGATATCCATCAGACCAGAGAAAAATGAGTTACTTTAGTCAGTAGTTTAGGTTTACTAAAGTAGATAAAATACTAATTTTTAATATTAAAATAATTTTTTAGTATTTGGAGATATTATGAGTTCCTTTTTTCCCAAAGTCAGACTTTAATTATTTGCACAGAAACATACAATAGCTCAAGAAAATATAAACATTTTTCCAATTAGAAATTATACTTGATGAGTAATTGTTTTGAGTGAAGTCATTTAATTTTAAATAATCTGGAATACACATTCTTACTATAGACCATGATATGGACAAGCTTTGTACTTTTATACTTTTTTAACTAAAGTAAAAATATGTATGAACATTTCTTATTTGGGTCAATTACAAATCCACAGACTAAAATACATCTTTTATACAATGAAGGCTTTGATGAAAATGTGTATATACAAGAAAAAGGGGAATACAGGGGGAAATGTGTCTGAGGATATCTACAAACAACATCAACAATACTTGAAGACATTATAGTCAAACTACAAAGAAACTCACATGGAAGAATAACAAATATTTGCCTGCTCTGATTTCCTTTGGAATCCTTTACTTTCAAACAATACTGGTAATATCATCAAGCAAAACCTCATTACATACTTTTATGTACTAATAGCAAAGTCTAAAATTATCTACAGGTCTCATAGGTGCTTAATCACATTTGTGCTTAATCACATTTGTGCTTAAAAGAAACTTGAAAGGAAAGCTCTAAAATTCTTAGAACCTATGGTTCCTTCTAGCAGCTTCTTAATTTCTTAGATTTTTAAAGGATAAGATGCTTTACTTCATCATCCTGAGACACAGATTTGGAAAACATCATACTTCGCTGTTGTAATACGAAGCATTTGTCAGAGTGACAGGAAAGAGAGAAATTCAGAACACTGAGGCCAATGAATGTAACTGCCTGTATAACTTCAACAGTTCAAGCAACGATTTAGTTCCTTTAATAAACTCGTACTTCAATAGGAAGAGGACATTAACAGTTCTGTATATATAATCCCTTCTTACTATTTTTTTAAAAACAGATTCTGGCCTGGAACTGATTCTGGCATAAGACCAAATATTTGAAGTAGTTGAAAAGTTTTAGGATAGCATGAATTGTCACATTATGTTCCCTAGGATCTCTTCTTGGCCAACAAAACAAGAGTTGACTATTTACCTCCATGTCCCATCCTGTCCTTGGTGTCTCTACAATGTGATTACGATATAACTGAGTGATTATAAAGGAACATATAGAACCAGCCAGGGCTGCATGCACACACGTGCATAGGTATAGGGGTAAGAGAGATTCTTTTTGGCACATGTTATACCTGCTTGTTGGATTGTTAAAAACAGAATTAATTATATTCAGTTGAGAGTACACAACAACCTAATTGGATTTTTTCCCTAGCTTTAAACAGTATTCACTTTAGAAAGTTACTTTTTTTTTTAAACCTCTGGCACATCATTATATTAGTTACAATGCTAAAAGGTATGGAACGTTTATAAGGCCTTTACAATGGAGAGCATGATGACAGATTTCCTCTGCTAATACTCTATATGTAAGCAAAGGATAGCTGTTTTCTGGACAGTACCAAATATTAGGGGTTGCCAGGGAGCAAAGTGTTGGAAGGTGTCCATTTTCCTGTTGTTGAGGTTGCCCTGCAGACAGGATACTGGGATCAAGTAGCTCAATCAGCTCCACATCCTCTTGTAAGAGGACTTCCTGTTGCAGGATGGTATGTAGTGAGTCGAGTCGGAATCCAATATCCTTGCCATTAAAAGACCGGAAGAGAGGTATTAGTACATACATAAGTTTGTATTAAATGCTAAGTTCCTAATAAGATTTAGAGGTGTTTATTTTCAGTATAGACTCTACGAAGAAGAAACAACAGTCCAATCTATCTTTAGTATGATGTGTGAAGTTTTACTTTCATTGTAAACGTGAAACAATAAAGACTGAGGTAAACATTACTGAGCCACTAGATGTGAAATATAAATTTTTAATAAAGAGATATGAAGTAATTAGATTAATAAACCTGTTTAGTGAAGCCTAACTAATTAAATAGCTGAAACACAACAGGGAAAACATAATCCTGTAACAGATGCTGTCCCTGAGTACTCTAACAATATAGCCAATATCTAAGAATTACATCAGCAGGATCAAGGCCTTTTAAAAACGGACATTCAGATATTTAAAATACATCGTTAAGAAATGTAATGCAAAACCACAATAACATGTGCATAGCACTTTATAGTTTACAAAATGCTTTCACATATACCAGCTCATTTATTCCTCCCTCTTTTCCTTCTATTCATCTATCAAGGAACATCTTATGCATACCAGGTACCAGGCTTGATACCGAGGACACAAGAAAATAAACAAGACACACAAGTCTCTATTCTTAAAGAGTTCAGAGTTTAATGAAGAGGACTGAAAAGCAAATAGTTACAATATAATGTGCACAGAAGTGCAATGAGGTATACCTAGAGTACTATGAAAATGGCATAGAGGGACCAAAACTTGCAGTGAGGTCAGAAAGAGCAAAAGAGGTGATGTCTGTGCTGAGTCTTAAAGGATGAATAAGAACTGACCAGAGGAAACCATGGGAAGAGTGAGATGAGACAGAATCAAACCTTCTCTAGTTTGGGAAGCTGCAAGTCACTGATATTAGTTTTGTGCACAGAGTACATGGTAGAGAGGTGAGAGATGAGCTAGCAGTGTTAGTGCAGAGAGGTTAATTCTCACAGGAACCCTGTGATGTCCATTATCATTCTCATCTCCATTCTACAGAGAGAAAACCAAAGCCCAAAGAGATTAAGTAACTTCCCAGAACTCTGATTTCAAATCCTAAGTCTTTGGGAGTTGATTCTGCTTCCCTGTATATAGTCTGCTCTAACAGAAAATCTAAAGTTTTATTTTGTATTAAATTTAGGAATAGAGTGATTCTATTGTCTGATAAAAATAAAGAGAACTTTTAATGGACAAGGCCTTCAGCAGTTAACGTAAAACTGGTTATGTCTAGGGTTTGAAGGCAATAGGTTTGTTCGTCTTAGTCAATCATTCCTGTATCACAGAGTCCAGACCCGGGTGATTATAATGGAGACTTAAGAAGGAATGCAGTGATCTATACATCAAACCATAAGCACATATCCTCTTAATCATGGGTTACATCACTTTTAGAGAAGGAGAAGAACATATATATATTTTTTTGGTGAGGAAGATTGGCCCTGAGCTAACATTTGTGCCAATCTTTCTTTATTTTGCATGTAGGATGCTGCCATAGCATGGCTTGATGAGCAGTGTGTAGGTCTGCTCCTGGGATCCAATCCTGGGAACCCCAGGCCACCGAAGCAGAACGTGAGAACTTAATCACTATGCTACTGGGCCAGCTCCAGAAGAATGTTTTTAATATTAGGCCTATCTGGAGACATTTATTTTCAATTATCAAAAAAAGAACATCTAATCAATGGAATGTTGATCCTCCTTTTAGCCTGGTGTGGCTTTTTCACTATCTACTGACGCACCCTGCATGGTCCTCTGCAGTACTTTTATGTGTCATATTTAAACTGTTGCTTCTTCTCTCTTCTTACAATTCTAACATTAGGAAGCACTTAGTGTGACATCCCACCCCACTTTCATAAAGAGAGAACAGCCCAACTCACTTTATACTCTTTGTGGCGAGCGGCAGGAGGGCTAAAAAACCAAGGAGGTCAGTAGGCGGAGCATGGTAGCTTTTCAAGTGATCTTTGAAATAAATCTTCACATATCAGCCTTACTATTTAGTTTGGATTCCCCAATCAGACATAGTCATATTCAAATATAAATATGAAAAATCAAACTTTTGCTACAAAAGTTTTAAATTATAACTTTTATGAGACCCCTATGTACTTGTATATGGGCAAGTTTAAAGAAGCCTAACCATAAACGAAGGCTAAGGCAGACAGAGAGGGGGAAGCTATTAACATGGAACGGAAGCTCTCCCTCTTCATGGACCCTAGCATAGACATGCCGCTTTATCAGACATTCACTTTCTTCACACCTTTTCTTGGCATCGGATTTGTTGCAAAACTGGGATAATGTCTCACCAAAACCAACGTAATTCGAGGTAGTATTAATAGCTTTGGAAATACATGTTTCAAGAGTGAAACTAACAACCTACAATCATCTATACATGCAAATGAACTTGAAAGGGACCAAGATACTCCAAACAACTAAAGCAAGCCTTGTCTTAATGATCAAATCACCTCTACAAAGGAAGAACTTGAATATTCTGATAATTTTAGCTGTAAAATTGAATCTGACTAAATTAACAAATTAAGCTTTTTCTTAAGGATAAACTGTAAAATTATACATTACTCTTTAACTATAAAAATAAGAACTGCAGAAAATACAGTAATCAAACTACTGGGAAAATAGACACCTGCTAAATTAGGAAACATGTCACAATAGCCCTATTTGGACTTTAGGCCCAAGACTCAAACAAATGAAGAAATGTAAAAGGTACTAATTTTGATCCACTTAAATATTAGTAGGTCTTATCTGTATAGTTGGCTGCTCTGTGCTTCGGGGAAGTGTACTATGTGAACTGTGGCTCACCCTCAACAAGTGTGAATGCTAAGAGTTAAAGATTTTACTTTTTTTCCTTTTTCTCCCCAAAGCCCCCCGGTACGTAGTTGTATATTTTTTAGTTGTGGGTCCTTCTAGTTGCGGTATGTGGGATGCCACCTCAGCATGGCTTGATGAGCGGTTCCATGTCCGTGGCCAGGATCCAAACCGGTGAAACCCTGGGCCGCCAAAGTGGAGTGCACGAACTTAACCACTCGGCCACGGGGCCAGCCCCTGAATGCTAAGATTTAGTACCTAGGTTTATATCCTGGTTCCACAACTTAAGCAAGTTAACAACCTTTCTGATCTAGTTTCTTCATCTGCAAAATGAGGATAATAATAGTACCCACTTCAAAGGGTTGTTGTGAGGATTACATGAGTCAATATTTGTAAGCTACAAAGAAGAGTGTCTGGCGCACAGTAAGCACTATATAAGTGTTAGCTGTTAGTGTTGTTAGTACACATGAAATAATTAAAATATAGTAAAGAAAAGCACACATCTATACCATAGAACACAGCATAGACAAGTGCTCCTAGGTTGTTGTAGAAAATAAGTTATCCAATAGGCTGAAGTTTCTGGGAAAAGCCTTGAGGAAGAGCTGGGACTGCTGACTCGAAAGATTCCAACAGAGAGAAAAATGGAAAGAATTTCACCACAGTACAATAGTACAAACATAGACATAGAGAATAGGTATAGAATAAAGGAAAAGGAGGACTAGAGTTGGCTGATGAAAATATTGGTAGATAAGGCTGGAAATGTAGGTTAAGGCCAAATTACGTAGACTCTTTCATGCTGAAGTGATGAATTGGACTTGATTTGATGGATAATGGGGATCCTTTTAGGATCTAAATAGAGAAATGGCATGAGAAGGTAACTTAGGAATATTTCTGCCTGGATGGAATGAAAGAGTATGAGAAGCAAAGCTAAAGAATAAAGAGATTTCTATTTTTGTCCCTAGGGATGAAGAAGGGAACTTATTCATGTGTCAATGTACTTCAATGATCTTATACACTTTTTAATATATAGTGCTATTTCATAAAGCCGATGAGGAGCAAATGAGATAACATGTGTGAAAGCACTTTATAGGCTAAAAAGCACTTAAAAAGTGCCAGTACCACTATCATCATAATTGCTATAAAGGAATTTTTTTCCAAACTTTAAGAAGAAAAGTACTACCTTAACAAAAATGTTCAGATATCATGGAGTAATTGCCAGTATTTTTTATAAAAGAAAAAAGGGACTGGTTCAATATCTGTACAGCTAACAAAAATTTAAATATGTCACCATCGAGTCAATCTCATGCCAGAAGCCATCTGGGAAACTCCTCATTCCATTATTAATAAACTATTTCTTAGGTACGTACGCCCTACAATTCTCCATAAGAGAGGCACAAAAGAGATGCATATAGAAGCTGGCATTTTATAGTGAAACATGACTTGAAACATGTGGCCAGTGACAGAGAACCAAGAATGAAAAGATCAGGACTATGATTAAACCACAGAAAAATGTACATGGATCCATATACCTTACCACAGTCCTAGCATCACTGAAGAATGAGGATGGCTCCACCTGGATAGAGATGATATTCTACGTAGATGACAAGACACTTCATTGACCTTCTTAACACACCTACAAAGATGAAACCCTGCACAGAGAACTTGCCCATTTGGGTTGCCAAAAAAGTAATTTCAGTCAGTCAAAACACAATAATACGCGAGCTAGAGAGGAGTATTGTATACTAGAAAGAGCCGTGGCTTTGAAACCAGAAGACCTGAGTCCAAATTCTGACTCTATCACTTTCTAGCTGAACATTCTTGAACAATTCACTAAATAAGTATTCCTAAACCAAATTCAACTGTATGAACCTCAGGCTTTCCAATTGGTAAAATGCACTACACCTTACAGTGTTTAAATTACCAAATCAAAATGTGAAAGCACTTTGTAAACATCTCTACACAAATGATAATTTACAAGAATGATAATTATCATCTTAAGGTCAGAAGCCAGCAGAGGATCCTGAAACATGCTTACTTGTAACTTGATTATTCCTTTTGAGAGCCATGAGAGCTTCATTTTTGTAGGTATACCACCTGGATTTTGTATTGATAGGATATAAAACGTTGAAGTATTCCCTCTTGAGGATCAGAGGTCAAGCAACAGATATATTACAGCAGAGAGTAGGAAAAAAAGTCAGCCTCACATGAATCACAAAGACTCTCAACGTTGACTATGCCAAGTCCTTGGGAAATTCTGTGATTTATCAGCCCCAGGAGACTAAACTTCACATATGAAGTTGTCAGAGAATGGTAGATTAGTGATAAGTAAATTTGGGAGGAACTACTTTTGATTTGATCTCATTAATAGCTATATTCCCTTTCCTATTAAGAGGAACAGCTGTCAATGAAGGAAGATGGCAGCAGGAAATTAGTAATCTAATAAATACGGTTTCAATAACTACCAGAATATGCTATTTGAAGTGGCTAATAACCTCTTATAAGAACTATGAAATAATACTAACGAGTACAAGTTCAAAGATCCTCCGATTTTGAAGAATTTCTTTCTTTTTTTAGGTGATATAAACTTCATGAAGTGAACAGTCTCCTTTCAGAGAACTACCTAGAATTTCTAATCACAATCAATCACTGCCCAAATCCATAGCAAAACAAATTCTGATTCATTGATTCTCTCACTAATAAACTGGAGCCCTGAAAATTAACAAAAAGAAATAAAGCAAACACTTACCAACTTGCGAAGTAAGTCATCATTCCTATTGCACTGAGAAAAAATCCAACTTTTGATGGTTTCAGCCACTTTTAACAGGATGCCTCGCTGAAGGAAATAAACGACATTGTAAAGGATTATTAAACCACACCCAAACAGCAGAAAAACTTTAAATAACTTGCTTCTAATTAATCAGAATTTTTATCAGAAAAAGAGAGGAAAAAACCATCCAGGTTATATGCTTTGTCAGCGTGTCTCAGCCTCCTTATTAGTTCCCAAATGTACTTGTACATCAGAATCATCTGGGAATTTAGAATTACATTCCTGGGCCTCCACACTAAAGGTTCAGATTCAGTAAGTTTGGAATGAGACCTGAAATCTGATCTTTAAAACGCAGTCAGAAGTTATCTTGATGTAGCCCATTTATCTTGGAAACACTATCTATGTCAACATGATGATGGATTTCAACAAACTGTTGAATGTTCTCAAATATTATGAACATTTCATTCCACAATACTAAGGCAGAAAGATATTTTAATCAATTTTAGAAAAACTGTCTCATGTTGAAATAAAAGTTACATTATTGAATCAACCAAAAATTCAATTTACCTTAATAGCCCATTTCTTGAGCGTGCCAGTAAATGAAGTTTCCACGCATTGAGTGATTACTATATCCCAGGTACTAAAGAAGGGTCATAGGTAGGGGGCTGGCCCAGTGGTGCAGCTGTTAAGAGCCCACGTTCCGCTTCTGCGGCCGGGGGTTCACCAGTTTGGATCCCGGGTGCGCACATGGCACCGCTTGGCATGCCATGCTGTGGTAGGTGTCCCACATAAAAAGGTAGAGGAAGATGGGCATGGACGTTAGCTCAGGGCCAGTCTTCCTCAGCAAAAAGAGGAGGATTGGTAGTCATTAGCTCAGGGCTAATCTTCCTCAAAAAAAAAAAAAAATAAATAAAGAAGGGTCATGGGAACAAAGATGAATACACCTAACTGCTGTTTTCAAGAACTCAGCATAGACGAGATGGTACAAATAATTACAAACCAACGTAAAGTGTGGAAAAGTGTGGGAAAAGAGGAGGCCAAGAGGAGGTAACACTGGAGCTAAGCCCTAACAGCTGAGTAGGAATTTAACAACAAAGGAGGGAAGAACACTTCAGGCCAGGTAACAGGAAGAATAAAGGAGAGAGCCATGAAAGCACATGCCATAGGGATGGTGGCATAGTTTGGGAAAGCTAAGACCCAAGGGAAGAAGGGAATAGTGATGAAGTTAAAAAAGTTCTCTGAGATGAGTTTTAAAGGACTTTGGCCTTACATGCCATAATAGTTTAGACTTTACCCTGTAGGCTGTGAGGATCTACCACAGGTTTTTACACAAGGAAGTTAATAAAAATCAGCATTTTAGAAAAATAACTGGCAAGAGTGCAGAGGCTGTACTGGCAGGGAATTGCGGTAGCCAAGAAGCATGATTAGGAGGATGGTTAATAGTGCAGCTAAATAAGGATAAAGGCCTGAACTAGGCTAGCAAAAACGGTAATGGATAAAGGTTCGATTTTAGAGACACAGAAGTTGACTTGATACATCACTTAATGATCAAATCAACGTAGGAGTGATGGAAAACAGTAAGATAACTGAGAGGCTGATAATTTGGGAACATAGAAAGAATATTTTGTTTGTTTTGGAAGTGCTGAGGAAAGAAGCTATTTTAGACATGCTAAACCTGAGTTTCCTGGGGCACAAACAGGTGGAAATGTCTAATAAGCATGGAACTCAGCAAAGATGGAGAATGGACGTAAGTGGCCAAAGAGAGCAAGAAAGTAGATGAGATTGCTCAGAGGAAAGAGACCAAGCAGAGAAGAGGCCTGATGCTAAAACCTTATGAAAAGAACCTTTAAGAATAATCACAGGATGGGGCGGGCCCCATGGCCGGGTGGTTGAGTTCTCGTGCTCTGCTTCGGCAGCCCAGGGTTTCACTGGTTCAAATCCTGGGTGCGGACATGGCAAAGCTCATCAAGCCATGCTGAGGCGGCGTCCCACGTGCCACAACTAGAAGGACCCACAACTAAAAATACACAACTATGTACCCAGGGGGCTTTGGGAGAAAAAGGAAAAATAAAAAATCTTAAAAAAAGAATAATCACAGGAAAAGAAACCAGAAAATGAGACAGAGAATGAATATTCATGGTGAGATAACCAAGACAGACTACTCAATAACTACTTAACCACATTAAAAAATAAAAGTTAAAAAAAGGTGATTAATGCTAATTATTGTTTCATCATGAAATCACCTTATATAAAACATTTGCTTTCCAAAGAAAATAAATTTGTACTTCCCCTCTTGAACAGAATTTGGGGAGGCAATTCTAAAAATATATCCCAAGAAGGAACTAAATAGTACAACAAGTCTTTCTAAAATTTAGCTGCCTCAGATTTAGAAAAACTCCATTAAAAAAAAATACAGCTCCTACTGTTGAAATGTGTAATATGAAAACTAAATAAACTTTCTAGACATGGTAATTTAAAAAAATATCCTCTGGCTACGCTTTTTATTGTTCCTGAATTTCTGAGGGGGTGAAATTTTAAACTCCCATTTTGTTTGTTTCTAAGTTAGTAACAAGATTTCTACATGTAAAAACACCTGTCATAAATGAAAAGGACTAAACACCTACAAAATCCAAGTTTGCACATGCACACAAAAAATAATAGAACAGGTCAATCCCTATCTCCCACCCAAAGACTGTCCCCTGGCTCCTTCATTGTCTTGTCGCCAAGTAATCTCAAATTCAAGTTTTAATCTATAAATAACCTATTACATGTATCTGTAGGTTTTGCTTTCAAAACTCTTCCCAGGAACATTCATATTTGAAAGAAGCAAGGAGAAGAAAGAGTTTAAGTATTACATAGGAAGAGCAAAACTGGTTCTGACCTTTGTGAGCTCTACCTCTCCTAACTTCCACCTTGCGGGTGTCAGTCAAAAAAAGATTTCTCTGGTGTTTACTCTGCTCTTGCAAATGGGCCCAACTAGGTTACCTCACATTTTAGGTGTTTTTCTAAGAAGGGAGAAAAGATCGTCACCTCTCTATTAACAGAGTAAATCACTAATTGAAAACTTTAAAAGCCTTCTCCTGGAAGTAATTGAGTCTTGTAATAAAACACTGATTAAACTAGAATGCTCAAAAAATGAGGTAACCTGGTTACATTCTTTCCCATTAAATTAGAATTCCTTTTGTTAAAACTGAAATGTACTGCAATATTGTTTTATTTTAGTAAATATGGCTAATAGAACATAAATGAACCTAGTAAATGCATTTTTTTTAAAGGTATACTTTTTGGTGAGGAAAATTGGCCCCAAACTAACAGCTGTTGCCAATTTTCCTCTTTTTTTTCCCTCCCCAAAGCCCCAGTACATAGTTGTATATCCTAGCTGCAGTTCATTCTACTTCCTCTATGTGGGATGAGGCCACAGCACGGCCTGAGTGGTGTGTAGGTCCACGCCCAGGACCCAAACCAGCTAACCCTGGGCTGCTGAAGTGAAACATGCAAACAACACCTGGGTGGTTAAGGCCGGCCCCTAGTCAATGCACTTTATAGAACATAATTAATAGAGATTCTTCAACTATCTAAGCATCACCACGCTGCACATCAACTATGAGATATTTACTGTATAAAAATATATAATACTGCAGATACAAAGGGCATCAGAAATTGAGGTAAATATACCCACTCTATCACATACCCTTGAAACTGTGTATGAAATACCCTATCAATTTGCTTTCTTATAATTTGTGCTCTCTTAAAAAAAATATTTAAAGAAAAAAATTCCAGTTAACATAGGAGTCCTAATAGTTAGGTTCTCACTAAGGTTTTAGTATGTTTTTCTAGTTCCCTCTGGATAATTTCAATATTTAAATAAATAATATATTTTAATCCTCAACCATATTCATTTCCATTCATTATAGAAATTACCCATGAGAGAGTAGGAAACAGCAAGGATTCATGTTTATCTAAACAGACAGTTTTGTACTAGTGATGAAATAAAAAATAAAGTCTTAGTGTGGGGGAGGACATGAAAGTGCTTACAAGGTATTTTGCTTTTGCTTTTTGCAAGGGTAATGGTAAAGGCAGTTTAATCACTAAGGTAAAGATCAAGTCAGAGAGAATGGGCATGCCTTCTTACTTTTGGCAGGGCTCTTGTAGGAGGCTTTTGTTGTCCCTCTGTCACTGTGCATTTTTCTGGCTTTGGTGACAGAGAAGAACATATTTCAAAGTCTGTGTGTCCCAGATCCTGTAAGTACTGGTAAAGTGGAGAATTCTGAAAGAGACACATAAAACAAAGCAAATTTCAAGATCATTACTATTTCATAAGTTATAGAGGCTAAATTCCATACTGAATTTCAGTACCAAACTCAACTATCACGACCAGTATATCCAAACTCTGTAGAGCTTCTTCTATAAAGAACTGAATTATCTGTCACTTAACTTTAATGCCATTTAACATTTAAAAAAATCAACAAACAATTCAAGAGAGGGACCCAAAAAAGGAAAAACTAAATAAAACACACAGACATTTTTGGAGTGAGTACCAGTTAGAAAAAAATGAATTTAGGAATATAAATAGATTTGTTGAGCAACTTCTTTGCCCACATTTTTGTAGTATTAGAACAGATTGCTTCAAAATAGCCAATCCTGGCTATAGACAGCGCCTAAGAGTAAAAAACAGTTACTGTATTACTTGAAGCTAAGAAGAATTAAGAATGATTGTATTGTATTAATTATAATTTTATCATACCATATTAATTCATTCAAGCTCAAATATGTATACAAACTTAAAACTCCAAGAAAGTTACCTAAGATAAGCTTACGTACAAGCATATGGCAAACGAGGGATGGTGTAGTAACAAAAGCATTAGAACGCCAGGGTTAAGAATAGCAACTCTGGAGCCAGACTATAGGTTCAAATCCCAACTCTGCCTCTTTTTTTTTTTAAAGATTTTATTTTTCCTTTTTCTCCCCAAAGCCCCCAGTACATAGCTGTGTATTTTTAGTTGTGGGTCCTTCCGGTTGTGGCATGTGGGACACCACCCCAACATGGCCTGACAAGTGGTGCCATGTCCGAGCCCAGGATCTGAACCGGCGAAACCCTGGGCCACTGAAGCGGAGCACGTGAACCCAACCATTCGGCCACGGGGCAGGCCCTCTCCCTCTGCCTCTTACTCTGGCAATTTATAATCCTTCTGTTCTTCAGCTGTTTCATCTAAAAATAGGAATAATAATAACACCTAGTTCAGAGGGTTCTTATGAGGACTGTATAAATATAAAGCACTTAAAACAGTCTCTGGCACACAGTAAGCACTCAATTTATACTTCAACTTTATAGAATCTATGTGGAAAGAGCACAGATTTTGAAACAGACCAAAAAAGTCACCCCAACCCCATCAAAAAGAAACATCAAGCTTTAATTTTAATGTTTAGTCTTCTCTAAAGCACAAAGTTGGTGAGGTGTTTAAAAATAAATCTTGGTTCCACTCAACAAAATATTTAATACTTTAAAAAGACATTATGTTAGCTGTTAGAATAAAAACAAACACCAAAACACCAACAACAGCAACACAGCTGCATAGTACTTAACTAAGCATTTTACACGCATCATCTCAGCTAAGGTTCACAACAAACTCTAAAAGGTATTACCATCATCATCATTACTATTGTTATTCTCATTTCACAGATAAGGAAACAGATTCACTCAGCTAGAGAAAGCAGGACAGGTCTGACGCCAAAACCAGCACTCTGAAACATTACACTATACCACCTAAAATTACAAACAGTCCCTCCTGTGTCTAGATAGCAAGACACCAACAAAGCTTACCTATAGTGTAGTACAGAGACACCAAGCAAATTAATAAGTACAGGAATGCACTGGTTGCTATGGAAACAAAGGAGCAGCAGCTAAACTAGACCAATACTGTTAGGGAATCTTTCAGTTTGGAAAAACGAGGAAGTGTGAGAATTTGCTGGACTGGTAGCAATTTGCTTGCTATCAATTTGAGAGACCAGGAAGATGAGTCAATGCCTCCTGTTTAAGCTATGTTTAATCTCTTTTGAGAAAAATATACGAAAATTTATAATATGAGGAGGAATTATGTTTCTTATCTCTCTACCAGACATAAAATCTCTAATGGCATAAATGGTTAATCTTTTTATCACCCATAATGTATCTTCAAACATTGCCTTGAACAATCGCCTTGTATTTTCAAACTGAATAGTGAACCCCACCCTGCTCTGCCCCCAGAGTGGCAAAAGAGGAAGAATGCTAGTTTGTTTGGGCTGACCTTTTGAAAAGTTTACATACCTTAAGAAAAAACACATGTTTTTAAGGCACTAGAACCCTTTCTTCAAATGAACTCCAGTGGGGAAGAAAAATAAATAAGATGGATCAAAGTGGAGTTAGTCTAATTCAAGGGTCGTCAAACTTTCTCTGTAAAAGGCCAGATAGTAAATATTTTAGGCTTTGCAGGCCATATGGTCTCTGTCACAACTAACCAACACTGCTGCTGTAGCCTGAAAGCAGCCACAGACAATACATAAACCAATGAGTGTGGTTATGTTCCAAGAAAGCTTTACTCACAGAAATACTGAACTTCTTATACTTTTCATGTATCACACAATACCATTCTTTTGATATTTTCTCCAACCATTTAAAAATGTAAAAACCAGGCCAGCCCCGTGGCAAAGTGGTCAAAGTTTTGCGTGTTCCACTTTGGCAGCCTGGGGTTTGCGCGTTTGGATTCCTGGTATGGACCTACACCACTCATCAGCCATGCTGTGGAGGCATCCCACATACAGAGTAGAGGAAGACTGGCACAGAAGTTAGCTCAGGGCTAATCTTTCTCCCTCAAGAAAAAAAAAAGAGGAGGGTTGGCAACGGATGTTAGCTCAGGGAAAAAATAATAAAAATTAAAAAATTAAAACATAAAAACCATTCTTTCCTCACCAGTCATATAAAAATAGGCACAGAGTGGGACAAATCTGGCCCATTGCTGACTCCTGTTCTAATTAAAGACTCAATCGAGATCATGAGGCACACTCTTGACTGCTAACTGTTCTCTGGGAAGAGGCTCGGCGGGTGGATGGATGGGGTCAAACTTCTTTTTATTTAAATTGTAATGCCTTTTCTTACTGCATACGTAGCTGATGCTGTGTCAGCACTGACCCCAATGCCCCTTCCTTTTCCAGTTTATGTCACAGCTCACAAAGTAACAAAATGGAATATCTGTAACATTGATTCTCTTGTAAGTGATTAAACAGAAGAGAAACAACGAATACTCTGTTCTCCATATGTTTTGCACATCAACTAAGAGCATACATACTCAGTTTGGATCACCATAATCTGCAACACTTGCTATGTTATATTTCACAAAAACAGCAGCATTGTTTACCTCATACACTACTGATAATGTCTAACAGTATCATTTGATACAGTAATTCTACCAGTAGCTTAATTCTGTCTCTTCTCCAAACGTAAACTTTTCACTAACTTTTTGGGTGATTTCACAAGCTTCTTGTCAGAGGTGTGACATATTCATTTGTGCTATGCAACGACAAATGATGCCTTAGTAGTTCTGTTTTCTTCATCTTCAGTGACAGAATTCATCATTTTCATCACTGTTTCACGCCCTATTTTACAATTCTGGAAAATGGTGGCTTCCCATGACCATCACCATGCTTTGTTTCACGGCTTTATGTAACTATTTGACAAAATTTCAGAGTAGATAACCTTTGGAGACTAGAGATGAAGGTACTACAGGTATGATAAAATTTAATTCCAGTCTTCATCATATTTCATATTTGTACTTTTCTCTTCTTGGCTTTCAATGCAAATCATATCACTTTCTAACACAAACTCAGACTGTATGAACACTAAAGCTCTACTCATTATGTCTATGATAGTATTCTGAGTTGTAGCATTTATTTCACTGTTTTATTTCTACTTTCATGCTTCAATCACCTTTAAGCCAAAATAAAATTTAAAATTTAACCAATGATAACACACAAATGAAAACAAACATCCCTTGGTTAACAAACTGAACATGAGCCAAGATGAACTGACTGAGACAGACCTTGTAGCACATGAGCAATTTTGAAGAATACAAAGGGATTTTTAATGAAATTATTTTACATTAATTTAAAAAAATGTTTGGGGATAAAATTACTATCACTTTTTCTCTGAAACTGCAACTAGCCCATGTACTATTTGACAGCTCTCAGAAAACCACATCATGACCAGTGGTGCTCAAATGTTTTTAGTCTCAAGATTCTTCAGGTTCTTAAAAATTACTGAGGATCTGAAAAAGCTTTAGCTTATGTGTATACCTAATGATATTTATCATATTAGAAATTAAAACTGAAATTAGAAATAAAAACTGAAAAAATTTAAAACATTTATTGATTTACTGCCAATAACAATAAACATTTATTACATTGCAATATTAATGTAAATAATTTTAATGAAAAAATGTATTGAGAAAAGTAGATTGTTTGACATTTTTGCAAATCTCTTTACTGTCTGGCTTAATAGTACATCTGCTTCTTCCTTGAATCTGCTGGAATTTATTGTTTTGGATGAAATATATAAAGAAAGTTAGGTAAGTTCAGCATGCTCTGCTTGAGTGGCCCGGGTTCAGTTCCTGGGCACAGACCTACACCATTCATTGGTGGCCATGCTGTGGTGGTGACCTACATACAAAATAGAGGAAGACTGGAAACAGATGTTAGCTCAGATAGTTGGAAAGGGAGGAGTATTTTAATAGTCTTTTCTTACAATTGTACTATCAAAAAATAGCCATAACAAAACTTGACAAGAAATAGTTTTGAAAAGGTTAATTTTAATGTGGAATATGAAACCATACAAATAAGCTTATCATACTCTGTGCATACACAAGAGGATGAGAGTAAAAAAGGCAAACACTGTCTTAGTATTAAAATGTGATCACCCAAATCATTTATTTTTAGTTTTTCTTTTACAGCAAGCTAAGCCTCCCTATTATAACAGCCCTAACCACTATATTTGGAGGTTTTGGGCTATTAGGCTTATAAACTCATACAAAGAAATTTCTCTGCTTCATAGAGTGAGTATTATTATAGGTTGATGGCAGCTTTAGAAAGGTACGTTTTGGGGAGGATAGCAGAGTAGGCAGTGATAGGTAATTTGTTATAACTTTTTCCCTTGGTTCAAGCAAAATAGAACCACAAGTGTTTCAGTAAAGTTGTTTTCTTGAAGAGAAACTGTTAGCACTGGACTCAAACTATAATTTTGTAGTGCTGGAGAATGTGACTGCTGCCAAAAGAAACACGAGAAACCTCAGACACAGCATAAGGGAGCTTCTCCGCAGGAAATCCTTGTGGTTCACTATTCCTGTAAATTTTAGCTGACAGAAAACACCCATCATAGCACCAGAAAGAATTTTGCTAAACGAAAGATAGCCAAGAGTCTTTGGTTGTGCTAAGATTGTTCTGATGGCTGAAACATACTTCTGCAAGAAAAATAAACAAAAACGGACAGGAAACCCCTACATTTTTGCTGAATAAGCACTTCAAGAAAATGACTCATTTATGTCCTACACCACCTGCACTTCATGCCCCCCATTAAAGATAGCAGATCTCACACTAATGGATATATAAAGTTTGAACCACTCATTTAATGTATTGTTTATTTTCTGCATGATTTATGGTCATTCTGTTGAAATGTCAGTACCATTATTGCTGGTTTGCATTTAAAAAGGAAGATTACCTAGTGTAGAAATGGAGATGATGGGTAAAATGCTTTTATTATTAGGTTCTCTCTTCTAAACTGCTTTAAACCCTTACAGATAGAACAAGTTGTAACTCTTCAAGTTCTAGCTTAGAGAGGGAAGAATAGGCCAAAACAAGGCAGAATTAGGCAACTCATTCAATAATAAATACTAACTGAACATCTTTTACATGCCAAGCAATATTGAGGCACAGGGGAGAAAAAAAATCAAAACAGGTGACATCCTTGCTAAAAAGTTTCATTCTGTGATACTTCTCATAAGACCATGGTATACCTGGTTTTCAAAAGTATCAAGGAAAATACTGAGTAGTCTGATACTTTCCAAGTAGGCTGCTATGTTTCAGGAAAATTCTCTCTTGGTCTCAGCTTAAGTACAAAATAAGAATGCTATGCGGCTCTTAAACTTGTTCAGGTGGTAAAACAAACCTCATGACGTTGTTGCAGAAATAAGATAAAAAAGTGGTATGTTTAGGGGCCGGCCCAGTGGCGCAGCAGTTAAGTTCACATGTTCTGGTTCGGATCCCGGGTGTGGACGTGGCACTGCTTGGCACGCCATGCTGTGGTAGGCCTCCCACATATAAAGTAGAGGAAGATGGGTATGGATGTTAGCTCAGGGCCAGTCTTCCTCAATAAAAAGAGGAGGATTGGCAGCAGATGTTAGCTCAGGGCTGATCTTCCTCAAAAAAAAAAAAAGCGGTATGTTAAAATATAGACTATTGTGCTGAATCAAATGACACCTTTACCCTAGGCAATCAGCCAAATCCAGAATATGGAAATTCTACAGATCAAATTACCCAGCTTCTTCAACTAATAAATGATATAATAAAGGCGGAAGAGGTGGAGAAAACTGCTAAAGACTAAAGGGACATATTACCCAAATGTGATGTATGGACTTTGTTTGAATCCTGGTTTGAACAACTATAAGATATTTTCGAGATACTCAAGGAAACCCAAACACAGACTAGGTATTAGACGATATTAGAGAATTACTATTAATTTTATTAGATAATTATTTGAAGTTAGCATTTTTTTTTTTAAAAAGAGGGTATTTGTCTGTTAGAGATGCACACTAAAGAATTTACAGGTGAAATTAGGTAATGTCTGGGATTTACTTTGAAATACTCCAAGAAAAAGGGTGGGAGTGGGAGAGGAATAAATGAGACAGTTTGGCAAAATGTTAACAGCTGCTGAGGCTGAAGCTGGGTGATGGGTACATGGAGCTTTCACTGTATTATTCTCTCTTTCTATGTATAACTTTTAAAGTACATTATAAAAGTTTAAAGAAATCAGATGCTAGATTTTCCTAAAATCTAGTAATAAAAGATTTAAGAAAATAATATGGCAGAAAATGCAAAATTGAGAAAATTCAACTTATTTTAATCTGGGAAAAAGACAGGTTTATTGAACTTAAGAACACTCAAATCTTTACAAACTTCCATGTAACGATAGTAGTACTTTAAATATCTACTGAAAGAGAATATGACAAAAAGAAAATGTTCATTTAGTAATATCTTTCAATGAATTTGTGAGTTAATCACACAAGTATAGTATATATAGTAAGCGCTCAATAAATACTAGTTGGTTAGTGATAAATGGACAAACGATGACTGCTATGTAACTTTCCCCTTCTTCAACTAGTATAACGTGCACACGATCTTTTATGTATCCATAAAAATATTCAGATAATCCTGGGCAAATATTTGGACTTGCAAACTTCCTGCAATAATGCCCAGGCCACTCAATACTCCTATTAAGGACAACAAATGTCAAAGGTACCCTGTAGCAACAAGATTTCAAGTTACCAGTCTCACTGGCAGTACAAATAAATGGCTAATTACCTATTAACGTCAATTATTCATATTTAATTTCTACAAACTAATGTAGTTTGTGGAATAAGCAATTTTCAATTATGTGATTGTTGGAGCCATGTTTTTAAAATACTGTTAAGCAAGATAATTAAAAACAAAAACAACATTACGCTCCTATAGAGGAGTAGTTCTCAATCAAAATAGATTTTGTCCCATCTCCCCACTCTGACATTTGGCAATGTCTGAAGACATTTCTGGTTGTTATAACTGAGGAGCGGAGGGACTGGCAACCAATAGGTAGAGGTCATGGATGATACTCAACATCCTACAATGCGCAGAACAAGCCCCACAGTTATCCAGCTCAAACTGTCAATAGTGCTGAGGTTGAGAAACGCTGTTTTAGGGTATATGGAATCATATATTGAAAAAAATTCACAAAAAATAAGTAGCCCAGTAGCTGCTTTCATTCTTTACATTTTATTTTGGGAGAATAATAGATTCAAAAAGCAAAAACAAAAATGGAAAATTAGTTATTTTTCCATAACTTGCAATCTAAAAACTTAACGGGCTTTCTAAGATTGAAATCAGTTACCTTCAAAATAACTGCAGCAGAGTTTATGCATTAAAATTTTAACCAGCCATCAATATTATATAAAACCAAAATAATTACAGCACTTGCTTACATTTGAAGATTATTTTTAAATGAACTTCATGCTCATCTAACTGAACTTGTTTTCCTAAAACAATTTCCTTATTAAAAAATTTCTGTTGGGGCCTCAATATAAGAATAGAAACATACATCTGACTAACTGGGACACATACGAAAACTAGGAAAGGAAGATATCTAAATAAATTTAGCTTCTTCCACAAATGGCATCTTACTGAGTGATTTCCTTTTAGTTACTGGCACACTTCTGTCAATGCTATAGGCCCACATCCAAGCACCAGCATAAGGCTAAGAAAAAGCCAGCAGAATCCTAGATGCTCTTTTCACACTAACCCTGGTGCACCCTCTGGACTCTCTCCTTCTCTTTCCCAGAAGAGCTCCTGTAAGAGCTGTATACCCTTTTAGAAAAGCAATCTGTAGTCTGCAACAACTACTGCCCAAATTCTCATTCTGGTTCCTCACAGACTATCTGCTCTGTCTTCCTGATGCCAATCACTGAGTGGTAACAGCATTCCACCAGAAAAATCATTTTGGTAGAAAAGGGGAAAGTCAAATGGCAATCATCATTTGTCCATTTATCACTAACCAAATAGTGTTTATTGAGCACCTACAATATATATTTTTAAAATAAAAAATTAAAACAGTACAAAAAGATATAAAATGCAAAATTACTTTCTTTATCCTACCCCTGACCCCTACTCCCTCTGCCAAAATGTAATGAACATTCTTTAGTTTGTGAATCTTTCCCCCTAAATTTAGTATCTGTTTATGACTGAAAGTGGTTGGCAGTGGAGAGGCCAAGAGGACTTCTAGATTTCTGGTTTGAACAATTAGGTGGTGCTACTTACTGAAATAGAAAATATTGGCAGAGCAACAAGTCTGAAGAGGGAGGCAAAGAGAGATGCCTGTGAGATATTCAAATGTGAATAACTTAGACCTAAAATATATGGTGATCTGGAGAGTGGCCTAATCTGAATGTATAGATTTGAGTTTTTAGCAAATAGGTATGATGGCAAACTAGTATGGTAGCATATAGGTATAGAAACATGCGGAGTAGATGAGAGCAGCTAGAGATAATAAATAGTGTGAGAAAACAAGAGAGCCCTAAGAGAGATCAATAAATATTCATTCATTCATTTTTTTTTTTGGTGAGGAAGATTGGCCCTGAGCTAACATCTGTTGCTAATCTTCCTCTTTTTGCTTGAGGAAGACTGTCCCTGAGCTAACATCTATGCCAATTTTCCTCTATTTTGTATGTGACATGCTGCCGCGGCACAGCTTGATGAGTGGTGTACAGGCCCAAACCCACGAACCCTGGGCTGCTGAAGAGGAGTGAGTGAACTTAACCACTATGACAGTGGGCTGGCCCCTGAGAGATCAATATTTTAGAAAAGAGTAGAACCTTAGCTGGAAAATAGTAAGAGTAACAACAAAAATAGTAAGCATTTCTTGAGGTGCTTATATGTTAGGCATTAAGCATATTTTCTAATACCTTACTTACTTCTAACAACAAACTTCTAAACAGGTCTTAATACTATTACTCCTATTTTAGAAGGAAATTGGGGCATATGGAGGTTAAATAACTTGTCCAAGGTCACTCAGTAGCATGTGAAGCTAACTAGCCTGAGTCCAAAACCTACACCCTTAACCATGACACAAAGTAGCCTCTTTAAGGGAAAAGCAGATCTAGAAGGAATAACCAAGTTTTCTCTCTCAAGTTCGTCTTATTATTTTAAAATATAGGTTATATCATTTGGGTGTGGTGAGGCCAACAGATCAGTTCACCTGGCACTGAAAGACTGTTGATTATACTCACAGATTCCAAGGGAAGGGGGCAATCCATGCCCCGGGGGCCGGGAGAGCACAGAGGCAGCACAAGGAGGGAGAGAAAGAGGAGAAATGATGAGCAAGAGCCTTTACTGTGGTTTTTGTGTGAAGGAATGGGCAAGGCAAGGTAAACAGGCTTAAGATTGGCTAGTCTGAATAAATTGAGTAGGTTCTGGAGCATAGGGGCTGTCCTTAGTAGCGTCTGGCACCTGACTTTGGGAGGATTAGGGCAGGTAAATACTGGCCAGGTGAGAAATGCACATCCAGGTGAGTAGTTTACTATCTCTTAGGAATTGGCTGACCCTGGGAGGGGCAGTCCCTCCAGGATCAGCAAGGCCCCAAGATGATAAATGCATCAGAATATAGAAAGTAAAAGACATGGTTAATATACTTATATATCAGATCGTATATTCTGTAAGGTCCAAAATGCTGACCCTGCATGGTGTAATTTTTAATTCAATCACATTAAAAAAAATCTTTTCTCTCTTCAGGTTGTTCTCATCTCAAATGATTCCTCTTTCACTGGCGGCTTGAAGTTTCATAGAACTACACTCTCTTCAATCTGGAAACACAAATCTGGATTTTTTTTTTCCTGTGAATATATTTTGGAGTGGTTCAACTCCTCCAAACCTTCACAGAACTAGTGTTCCTATGATCTACAGACTCAACGATTTTTCTGTTTCTTCATCCTTAAGAGAGTTCTATATTTATTAGCTGAGTTAAAGTAGCAATTGGGAATAATTCTGGCAGAAACCAGAGGGAAATTTTCAGGTATAAATTCAAAGAAAAATAGTCAAAAGGCAGTAGATTACCAATCTACTAGTCTAGTAGTCACCAAGGCTAATAGAGCCATAGCAGGCCCCAAATGAACAAGATCACACACACAAAGTATTCCAGTGCTGCGCTTTCCCACAGGCTATGGGGCCATAAGTAGTGGGTGTCTGGATATGGCCCTTGACCTGCTTCGTGTGCCCATTTCTTAGGTTACAGCAGTGATTACCTCTGGTTTGGAGATGTCAGTGAAGCCTGTTAACTCTGTTTGAGTCTACCCAGATGTACCTTTTCCTCACAGAAGGATGGTCCATATAGGTTCCCAACTGCTTGGCCGATTCCGTCCCCGCCAATTCCTCCCCAAACGACAGCAGCACCAAACATTTTACTGAGTATCCACACGTGCCAGGCACTGTTCTAAGCAGCTTTATGTGCGAACTCACCTCATCTTTACAGTAACCTAATGAGGCAGAGGTCATATAAGACAAGAGGAATCTAAGGAATAGAGAGACCAAGTAACTTAGCCAAGGTCACAGACAGTAAATTACAGAGCTAGGATTTGAACCTAGTCAGCCTGACAGAGCTGAAGCTGGTATTTTACTCCAGTACATTGTGAATAACTTAGAGTAAATAAAGTCATTAACTTGGTCTAATATAGTATTTTGTATAGTTTGTGTATTTTTTTAACCAGAAACTGGATTTGTAATTTTAAAATTTATTTAACAGATTAAGTTAGAAAATTCAAAATAGGTCAGCCTAAGTCTTCTGATAATATGTGCATTTATTCCTAATCATTTCTGTTTCAGATGAGCGATAATTCATATATATTTGCCTCAGATTACACAAGCCTAGAAAGAGGCTGTAAAGAATCTTGGGACTATAACAACAATAGTATTCTATTCTTACAGACTATTTTCAAGTCCGGCTCATTGGGCTTTTAAAACAACTCATGCCACTGGAGAGAAAATCTAGCTAATATGTGACAAAACTAATTTCTTTAATTTATAATAAGCCCATATAAACGAATTAGAAAAAGATTTAAAAAAACGCAAAAATGGGCAAAAGATACAAAGAGGTAGTTCAAAGAGAAAAAAACATAAAAATGAGTGCATACAAATGAAAATATGTTAGACTTCATCCTTCACTGAACAAGCGCAAATTAAAAGAAAGATATAATTTTTATCTGGTGGTTGGCAACAATTAAGAAGTCTGATCATATTTAGTGTTGGCAACGGTGTGAGGACACAGAGACTTCATAACACTGTTAGTGGGAGTACATCTATAAAAATATAAATGTATATATCCATTGACCGAGCAATTCCACTAGGCATCTATTCTACAGATATGACTATAAAAGTGTGCTTAAATATACATAGAGGAACACTGAGCGGGGCCGGCCCTGTGGCCGAGTGGTTAAGTTCACGGCTCCACTGCGGCGGCTCAGGATTTCGTCGGTTCAGATCCTGGGCATAGACATGGCACCGCTCATCAGGCCATGCTGAGGAGGCATCCCACGTGCCACAACTAGAAGGACCCACAACTAAAAATATACAACTGTGTACCGGGGGGCTTTGGGGAGAAAAAGGAAAAATAAAATCTTTAAAAAAAAAAAAAGAATACTGACTACTATAACCATTTAAGAACCCCATTTACATTTTTAAAAGTCAAATTATACAATATTTCTATGTGTCCTACACACATATATTAGCACATATGTATATATGAATCTAATTGCACTGAAATGATCTGGAAGAAAACTGATTACAGTGGTTACTTCTGGGGAGAAACAGGGGATTAAGGGAAGGCTGACGCTTTCCCTGTATTATTTGACTTTTTGACAGTAAGAATATATTCACGTGTTATTTGTGCAGAAAAAGGTGCCCAGCAGAAGGCCTGGTAAGAAAGGTGTAGGACTGTTAGTTTAGCAAAAGAACAGAATGATCATGTGCACTTTTCTATATCAAAACTAATGATCTACTCAACTACTACAGTTTCTTTATTTAAAACGTCAGACTGTATCAAAGCCGTATTATTAGGGCTGGAAAAATGCTAACTAATGTCAGATGTCAGATGTTATTTGATCTCTGCAAGTCTATATTAAAACACAAAAAGCAACAGGAAAATACAGTCAGCTACTGACAGAAGGCAGTAGGAGGCAGGAAGCATTGGCACAGACACCTGAAGCCGTGAAATGTAAAGGACCTTCGTTAATGAAGACTTCACACCTACATAAATCTGTGCTTACCTAGAAGCCTTTGATTTCCATCCCCTTCTTAAAAGAATTTACGAAATCACTTACAGGTAATTTTTATTTAAAAATTTGTATCAGTTTTTAATTTCTTCAGGAAAAAAGTACCATAATGAAAGTTATATATTTTTAAAAGTTTCTACCATGTCAATAGAACCTCTAAAATATCTTTTATCCAAAACAAAATCTTTAAAGAAAGAGATATCGTAGTTATAAGGATTTGATGGAGACTGTCTGGGAACAATTATTTATCAGCTATTTAAAATATTTTAAAAATCTTTTATCTTTGAATATAGCTTAAAGCTATAGGTCTAAATGTGATTATCCCATACAGAACAGCAATTTTTCTTGGAAAATATGATTGAAAAGAATGAACTCCCATTGTCAATTGCTATGATTTCCTTATTTTTTTTCCACGCTAACTACAGAACACTATAAAATAAGCTGATGAGGAAGACTGTCATTACTAAATTACACAAGGTAGCTATTTTCTCTATTTTTAATGAAGAAGCTTTTGGTATATATAGAGCTAAAACTTTCACAATTAACAAAACCCTACAAATGGAAATTAACTTCCCCATTACTATTCATTATATTGCCAATATACTATAGAATTTTCACATATCTTTAATCAGTACACAATCAGAATGTATAATCTGAAAATAACTACTTATTGCCATCCTACCCCACCCTAAACCTTGGATAATATCATAAAATAGTATCTTGCAAAAATAAAGATACTATAAAATAATAGGAAACACTTTTTGGAGTTTACACATTTTAACATAACTTCTAAATTACTATTCCAAAAGCCCCAAAGCCAAGTGTTAATTTAATTGTTCCTCAGTATCAGCAAAAGAAAATCTAATCAAAGAATTCAAAAAGATTAAGCAAGCTAAAAAGGGCTATAAAAATTGGTCCAACTAATTAAACTACTCACAGACAGCATAGTTCTAATTTCTCCAGTTGACCTAGATGAAAGATTTACTGCGTCTTGAGCATATTCTTTTGATCCACACACTTCTTTCTTTGATGGTTCCCACTTGTTTCTCCAGGAGAACTACACTACAAAATGGCCACTGAACTGGAGGGCGTGTCTTCATCATTACTAAGCATTTTCCTATGAGAAGCAGCTCTTTGAAAAAACCTGACCATAATTTCTTCAGTGCCACTCAGTATTACTCGGTAATTGCAGAAGAAGTAATAAGGAGAGTGGGGTTTTTAAAATATCTTTAAAGGATATTACTTAATATTTGTGCTTACTTAAAAGTTTATTTAAACCAGCAGCAGGTAAATTTTTCTGGTCGTAGGTTTCCAATATTTTCCAAACGAAATGCATCCTATCCAATTAATCTTACATGAAACATTATAAACAAGAAAAGTTTTAAAAAGGGCAACTTTAAATTTTTTCTATACAATAGTACAAATGTACTTAAGTACAATAGTATCTTATGCAAAGGGAGAAAACTGACACACACAGCTTATACACGCAACTGACTAAAAAAGCAACAGTGACTTGGTCTCAACTAAGGCAAGAAGATAGCAATGGCGGGGTGAGCTCTCCCTGGGTCTGATGCTACCCTTAATATCATTCAATATATGGGTAATCAACTGGCATATATCGGGCACTTACTGAATGTAGAGCAGAAGCAAGGTAAGGAAGTAAAACTATCATTTTCAATTGCTTTAGGAAAAATTAGAGCCAGGTCAAACACTGGCAAAATGGTGGGTGTGAGAAGAGAATGCAATAAACATTAAAATGAGGTTTGGATATTATTGGATCACACCCAACCTTATTTTCTGTTTTCCTTATCCCAAATAATAATAATAACAAAAGTGGAGACAGAATTTGTGGTTCTATTAAGAGACAAAGGGGAGATCTTTCAAAATGATTCATTATTCCCTTTCATCAGAAAGGGGCAATTAGTAAGGAAAAGAAAAACAACAAGAACAAGGCAAGGTACATACTGAAGTAGAACATCCACTTTAATAAAGGTACTAAAGAGATATGGTTGTGGATTAATCAGCAAAATCCCAACAATAAGATACAGGTGGCCAGATTGTCAGCTAAATAATTACAACATGGATTTAAAAATAAAGGATGTCCTTAAATATATTATTTCAAATAAGACTAATGGCATTTTGATCTGCTGTAGTGGGAATAACAAGTGTCAGCAGATAATCAGCAGTACTTTAAAAATCCAGAGGCACCGAAGTCAGTGCACGGTCTAACACTGTGCCCCTGTGGAGTACATTGGCTTTGGGCCTTTTCTCCGAAATCCTTAAGGCATGATTTACTTCTGGGAACTCAGGGAACACCTGGTACAGAACCAGGAAAACTAAATTGAGCTAGGGTTTCTGATCTAAAAAGAGACTGGAAATGAGCAGAATCTCTTCCTGTATCTCCTAATTAACCTAAGCCTCTAAGGCCCTACTCTCATTTATTCAACCTACCAGATTCAGGAAAAATGTAATAAGAAAGAACGATTTGGTATATAACTCCTTCCTATAACAAATGAAAGCAAACTTTAGAGAAATTAAATAATTCATTCAAGATATCACTGCTAATTAATGTCAGTCCCTCTATTACTCATCTAGCCTTCTTTCCACATGCTTTTAAAAAATGAAAGTCTTAGTATAACTACATAAAATACCAAGATAACCATAAAAAATAATTTAAGCACTGTATCATGGCCTGAGACAAAGGAACTTGCATTTTAATAAATACAATACAAATACCTAAGAGAGACCTACTTACTACCTTCTGGAATGTTTACATTAAAAAAAAAACCTTAAAATCTATATTGGAACTCTGAGAATATGTGAAGAAGCCAAAATGGAAGAAACAACATGCCCCAAACAGAAAAAAGCAAAGACTTGTTCCCAATAAAAATTTTTATAATTCATGCTAAACAAATTTATTCTTGCCTATCGGGTGACAAAGTAGCTTTGGAATTAATGGTCAATCTTATATCAGTAGGCTCCTGATTGCATAACTCCATTAACAAATACTCTTTCCACCATTACAAATAGTGATAAAAGCATGAATTTTGCTATGCTTCCAATCTCAGCTACTATTCAGAAGTAGATTATTTTATATAATACAACTGTAGAACTTTATGTACCATAGGAAGCTGAAAATACATTTTAAAGAAAAATAATAATGATATAAAAATACCTTAAATTTTATATGCATAATAAATTTCAGACAGCAAGCTCCATTATCAAAGTAGCAAATACTGTCAAGGTATACATTCACAGACAAAACCAATTTCCTTCCATTAATCAAATCAATAATGCAGGAAGAAAAGAATTTACAAATGATACCTAATAAAGAATGCCTTAATGTTCTTTACAGAAATATAACAACCTTTAAAAACATAAAGAAAATACATCCTCTCAAGCAGGAGAGTATTTTTTTTTTTAACTTTCTTTCAAATGTGGGAGATTGTGTGAGGGCCATCTCACATTCATTTGATTGATTTAGTGCAGGGGGTAGCAGGGAGCAAACCCTGAACATAGTCCCAACAAAGGGTTAATATGTAATAACTTACTGAGAAGGACGAAGGATGAAGGAGTGAAAGAGATCAAGATAACATGGGCAAAAACTAGCTTTCCCAGTCATGAATAAAGGAAAAGAGAAAGAATTTCAACAAATACCAAAAGGAGTTCAACTATAGAAAATAAGGTTACCATGGACAGAGATCTGAGAGTGTAAAAGGCACCTTGAGTACAACATTGTTCCTATGACGAAGTTACAAAGAAATGGTTTAGACCCACTACAAATAATGCAAAGAGGTAGAAATACTAGTTTTTCAGACAAAAAGTTCTTATTTTCAAGTACGCTTCCCTCTAGGAATAGCAGGACTCAAGACAGGACGAATGACTCAAAGTTTCTGCAACTAATTTATAACGAAAAAATCTGACAGCCATGAAAGAGCAACATGAGAACTTTAACACCTGTTTAAGCTGACTAAAGAATTCTTACTCTCAAAATATCTTAATTAGAGACTACAATAACAGAGGAAAGTGACAATATTGGTATTTCAGCATTTATTTTGCTTAATACCCATGTTAGATGTGGTGTCCATGATTTTCTGAACTTTGTCCTGATGCTGTTCAACCTGAGGTCCAAGTCTGAGGTGTGCTGTCTTTCCCACTTCAGTCTCTTGGGGTAGTCAGGCTCCAAGATAACGGAATTAATTCTAAGGTATATGGGGAATCTAGCCCTGATGAGATGAAGGTGGTCAGATGCTGGGGAGAGGAGTAAGAATTGGGCCTGGGAACCTCACTCTTCCTTCCTTTTCTTAATTCCTCTACTATATCATCTTTTAGTGCACCCCCTGGTCCTCCCAGACTAGGAGGACTTGAAGATGATCTCTGGAAGGAGAATACAAAAGACAAAAATTAGACGATAATAAAACTTACTAATAATTTGGAAATCCGAAAATTGATATGAAAACAAGATACTTCAAGGTTTTTGTTGAGGAAGATTAGCCCTGTGCTAACAGCTGCCACCAATCCTCCTCTTTTTGCTGAGGAAGACTGGCCCTGAGCTAACATCCGTGCCCATTTTCCTTTACGTTATATGTGGGACACCCGCCACAGCATGGCGTGCCAAGCAGTGCATAGGTCTGCAACCAGGATCCAAGCCAGCGAACCCCGGGCTGCTGAAGTGGAACGTGGGATCCGAACCAGCGAACCCCGGGCTGCTGAAGTGGAATGTGTGAACTTAACCGCTGTGCCATGGGGCCGGCCCCAAATACTTCAAGAGTTTTAAACAAGGAAAGGATGTGGTTGGAATACTTTCCAAAAACTTTGCTTGATTTAAAATTTTTAATTTTAATGCAGCATATGACTCTCTAAGTCCTAAGATATAAGCAAGTCTGATTTCTGACTCTGAAAATCATTAAAATGACAGTATTACACTGAATTTACCCACAATATCCCAGTTAATTTTTCTTGGGGAGGAGCAGTTAGGTCTCATAATGGATATAGTGGACTGGTTTGTTCAACCTCCATTCCACCTTCCTTCCTTCTATTGTGTTTCCTTCTTGGGTTAAAGAGACGGGAAAGCTGTGGCCAGCAGAGGGGGTGTAGTGGTTAAGTTCATGTGCTCTGCTTCAGTGGCCTGGGGTTCATGGGTTCAGATTCTGGGCACAGACCTCCACACCACTCATCAAGCCATGCTGTGGTGGCGGCCACATACAAAACAGAGGAAGATGGACATGGATGTTAGCTCAGGGCCAATCCCTCTCAAGCAAAAAGGGAAAGATTGGCAACAGATGTTAGCTCAGGACCAATCTTCCTCACCAAAAAAAAAAGGAGAGAGAGAGAGACAGGAAAGCTAAATGTGACAATTCCTAAATTATCTTGGAGCTACCGTTCTAGATATAAATTAGGGTTCTCCCAATTAGGTACACTTGTGAGAAATTTGGAAGGTGGAAAGGAAGCAGAGGTCCACTTCTTGCTGCCTTACTTTTATTTTGTTTTGCTATTAAACAAAGCTGTGGAGGCAAAACGTTTCTCAAGCAGTATTCCAATATGTATACTCCAGCTTCCTCGTAATGCAAAGGAAGTTGTGGTAGAGACAATAGATAGACTCTGAGTTCTAGTATCATTGTTCCAGCTTTGCAGGTTATGGAGAGGCAGACGTGGCGAGGGCTTCCTGATTCTTGGACTGTAGCTATGATCGTAGTCATGTGGTTCTTGGTTTTATGAGTTTAACAACCTTGACAGAACTTGATCCTCTAGCCTTTCCAACAATACTCTACCCACTAATTCCCTGTATTAAATCTTTTTCTATTTATAGTAGTAGATAGAGGGGTTTCTGTTTTCTGTACTAAGATCTACGGCTAATATAGTCCTCGTTATCTAGAAGTAGGGCTGACTTAACAGAACCTAAAATACATTGTACTGGCTTAGCAGTTGAGCTATGAATGGCAAGGAAATATACTGCAGGCAAAAAAAGCTGACTCACTATACTCAAATGGCAAAACATTTGATAAACTATTGCCATTGCATTGTAATACCGTGGAAGACAGGCCACATGCCCAAGAAGCTTTCAACTCTGCAAGAGAAGGCTTTCTCTGCCTGTGGCCTGAGATTAAGATGACTGAAAGTGGTGATGGGGGGGAGGGGGGCGAGGGGATGTCGGGGAGGGGTTCTCATGGCTGGAAAAGCCAAAAGGCAGGAAATAAGATGGTGACCTCAAGTCTTCCCCCAAGATCCTCCCCAAAATAATGGGAACCAGCCCAGCTGCTAAGATCTGATTAAAGGTGATACCTTTCCACCCAAGCCTCTCTTGTAGATGATCAGGGTTGTTGCCATTAAATTGAACGAGAGGAAGAAAAGATCCAAAACAGAATCAGAAAAAAATCTGCTGACTTCAAATTTAAGAACTATGTCTAAATGGGCTCTTTAGCTGTGGTTACTTGTGTATGAAACTGTCTAGAAGCAAACAGACTGGAAACCTACTACATTTCAGGAAACTATACTGCCAAAGAAACCAAAATCCTGCAAAATCTTGTAATTATTCAACCTCTAAAGCAACTCTTAGGCCCACAGACCTGCACCAGCAGGAATCAAACTGTGAAAGGTGTGCAGTCCCGAACAAGAATACACTTTAACACTCATTCCATAGGAGGCTATGGAATACTAAGAGACAAGGAACAGGTTCTCAGAGGGCAAAAACAGAGGCCATAGGTGATAATGGACAAGAGTTAATCCTAGAGAACAGAACAGGGGCAGCAAAATAGGTTAACTGAAAAATCTTCTTACAGGAACTTTGCAAGAAACAGATGGCACACTCAAAAGGGGTAACTGAAAAGAGTTTAATGAAATGACCACTTATTTACAAAGCTGTAAGTAGAGTCAGGGCAACCAATAGGGGACAGTGAAACCCCCAGGGACTAGAAACAGCAGGAAGTTATTACCGTCCATAGGCCTAAAGGGCAAGGGAAAGAAGCAGGGTCACTGAAGCGCTGGAAGAGATGAAGCTAAAGGAGTCCCCAACAAGAGTTGTGGCTTTAGGTACAGGGACACAATCATTACCAAATGGTAGCCCTGGAGGGAGTGAACTATGAGGATGAATACCTCTCCAGTGCTCTCTCTTCTACCCTTGCACTATAGACTGAATGTTTGTGTCCTCCCAAAACTCATATGTTGAAATCTAATCCTCAATGTAATAGTACTTGGAGGCCCGGTCTTTGAGGTATCTAGGTCATACGGTTAGTCCTCTCAAGAACGGAATTAGTGCCCTTATAAAAGAGATCCCAGGGAGCTCCCTCGCCCTTTCTGCCATGTGAGAACAGAGCAGAAAGACAGCCATCTATGAACCAAGAATCGAGTTATCACCAGAACTTGACCATGCTGGCACCCTGATCTTGGATTTCCCAGCCTTCAGAACTGTGAGATATAAGTTTTTGTTGTTTATAAGCCACCCGGTATGGTATTTTTATTACAGCAGCCTGAATAGACTAAGATACCTCTCATTTAAAAGGGCCTTCTCACTGGCTGGACCAAAATGAAATCATAGGACAAGGGAATACAGGTGACGCATTCCATAATAGGGTGAAATTACGGGTCTGGAGGGGCACATGGAGAAAAATCATCACCTACAATAATATTGATCCCTGACCCATACACCTGGGTATTAAATAAATCATGGTTAAAGAAGAAATAAAAAAGGAAATTACAAACCTGTGAGACAAACTACATTTCAAAACTCATGAGATACAGCCAATGTAGTACTCATAGGGAAATTTATAACCCCACAAATTATTTTTAGTACCTAGTCTTTAATTCAAGAAGCTAGAGAAAAAAAAAAACAGCCAATAAACACAAAGAAAGTAGAAGGAAATGGATAAAAGTAGAAAATTAAAAAAAAAATTAATCAGGGGCTGGCCTGGTGGTGTGGTGATTAAGTTTGCATGCTCTGCTTCAGCAGCCCAGGGTTTAAAGGTTCAGATCCTGGGTGGGGACCCAGCACTGCTTGTCAAGCCATGCTGTGGCAGCATCTCACATAAAATAGAGGAAGATTGGCAAGAGATGTTAGCTCAGGGCCAACCTTCCTCACATACACACACAAATTAATCACAAACAAACTCAGTTGAGCTGATCAAACAAAATCAATTTAACTGGTTCTTTGAAAACTCTATCTGGTAAGTCAACACTGTGGCAAATCTATGCAACATAACAAGAAAGGCCATGAACAAACATACATAATAAGATCTAGTTGGTGTTATAAATGAGACTAAAAATTAAGAAACTATTAAGAACGCTTTATACCAATAATTTTAAAAACTTAGATAAAAAGCAGTTTTCTGGAAAATTGTAATAATAGCTAACATTTACTGAATGCTTACAACGCGGCAGAGACCATCTAAGTGCTTCACTTACATTAAGTCATTCAATACTCACAACTGCTGCATGAAGACAGGGATTGTTATTTCTATTTAGTATTGAGAAAACTGAAGCATAAAGTTAAGTAAACGGCTCAAAGTCACATTAACCGATAAATATTAGAGCAAGGATTTCCCATGCTGTACAGCTCCAGAGCCTATTCCTTTAATGACTATATTACACTGTCTTTCAGAATAAAAAAACTATCAAAATATCCCCTAAAATAGAAAACTGGAACTGACCAATAACCATAAAAGAAATGGAAACCAGTAAACATCCATTCCACCTACCCCCAGCAAAGGCCCAGATAGTTTAAGGGCCAATTTAGCTATTCTCTCAAGTAATAGATCACTCCTGAAGAGCAGCAGAATATGCCATCCCAAAATACGCCCCTTGGGCATATTGATTATTTTCAGCTGTAGGAACTTGAAAAGCTGCAAATGCAGGGAAAGGCTTCCCCTTATCTGCCTAAGGACAGATCTTCCAGAAGGAACTCAACTGACATAAATCCCCTCCCAAGAGTTTCATCAAGCAGGGAAAACTGACTCATCACAAGAGAGAAGGCTACAAGTGTACACACCCAGACAAACTTTGTTACAAACCATCACATCTCCCAACTGTTCTTCTAAGGGTCCATTCATCTTTTATAAAAATCACTTACTCTCCCCTAAGAGGCCTACTTACCCCTGGTCCCCTCAGTGAGATGGTATTTAAGCCTGAATTCTAAGCCACCTTGGGGAGTTGGAATTTTTCCCTGGGTATTGACAAAGATTCTTTGCTTGACTAAACTTTAGTTAGGCTCCTGAATCTCCTCCTAGGCCCATCTGTGCTCTTCCTCGCAAAATCCAGTTTTAGGAACAACCCTGCTAAGTCAGTTTAGCAAGTCTCCCATCTTCCACATCTGATCACCCTCGATATCAGGTTCCTCATCTTCTACCATCCCCCCTGGTGATGTCTGACCACCCTGGCCTGTCTCAGGAAGAATCCTGTTAGATCAGTTTAGTAAAACTCCTCTTACCCTGATGTTACCTCTTAGTAATTAAATTCCCACTTGCCCTTCTGTATTTGCAGTTGAGCCAGGTTGTATACTGAGGTCTCTTTTCCCCCTACTGCAATGGTCCTGAATAAACTGTTTTTACTGCTTTAACTACTGTCTAGCTCTGGTTTTTCTTTAACAGCATCTCCCAGGTATACATGAGGTATACCTGTTAATAAATTTTTGTTTGTTTTTCTCTAGTTAATTTATCTTTTATTACAGGGGTCTCAGCCAAGAACTCAGAAGGGTAGGGGGAAAATTATTTTTCCTCCCCTATATTCTCAGTTTGTAAAATCAGTCCTAGAGCACAGACAGAGATGGGAAGCTGCCTGACTCATTTAGAAGGCAAACAATTAAAATGTTCATGGAGTGGAAGATTCAATATTGTAAAGACCTCAGCTCTGCCCAAATTAATCTAGAGAGTCAAAGCAATCTCAATCCAAATCTCAGTAGGTTTTTTTCCTTAACTGAAATTGACAGGCAGGTTCTGAAATTCATTTGGAAATACGAAGGGCCAAGAATAGCCAAAGCAATCTTGTAGGAAAATAGAGCTGAAGGGTTTTATCTACCAGATACTAAGACCTATTACAAAGTTACAGTAATTAAAATAATGTGGTATTGGTACAAGCATGGACAAATGGACCAATGGAAGCGAGCATCCAGAAACAGATCCACCCACACAAGGTATCCTGATTTATGACAAAGGCAACACTGCAGTTCAACAGGGGAAAGGATGGTCTGTTCAGCAAACGCCAGGTTAAGTGGACATCCATGTGGGAAAAAAATATGTTGACTTTTACCTTGTCCCATACAAAAATAAGTTCCAGATGGATGGCAAATCTAAATGCCAATGGTAAAATAAAGCTTTTAGAGCAAATATCTTTGTGACCTTAGAGTTGGCAAATATTTCTTTAAAAGCACTAACCATAAAAGAAAAATGTTTAATTGAATTATAATAAAGTTAAGAGCTTCTGTTCATTGAAAGGCACTACTGAGAGAGGGCCATATACATTCTGAGATAAGATATTTGAGGTGCATATATCCAACAAAGGACTTATATCCAGTATATGTAAAGAATTCCTTCAAATCAGTAAGAAAAAAGAGATAACCCAATAGAAAAATATGCAAAAAACTTAAATTGGCTTCCTAGAAGTGGATATACAACCAATTGATAAACGTATAAAAAGACTCTCAATTTCCTTATCCGCAAAAAGCAAATTACAGTCAAGAGGAGACACCAGTACACACCCACCAGAATGATAAAAAGAAAGACTGAAATTAGCAAGTGTTGGTGAGGATGTAGAGCAACTGGACCTCTTAAACACTGCTGGTGGGAATATAAACTGGTACAACTGTGCTGGAATAACGTTTGGCAAGATCTACAAAAGATGAATATATGCACTTCCTATGACTCAGCAATTCCACTCCTAAGTATATACCCAACAGAAATACGTTCAACAAAACACATATGCTAAAAGGTTCACAGTAGCACTATTCATAACAGCCTCAAACTGTAAACTACCCAAAGACCATCTACAATAGAATGGATTAAAAAACTGTCATGTGGGGGGACTGGCCCAGTGGTCTAGTGGTTAAATTCCTGCAGTCCGCTTTGGTGGCCTGGGGTTCATGGGTTCAGATCCCAGGCATGGACCCAGACACTCTCGTCAAACCATGTTGTGGTGGCATCTGAGGAGTCCCATATACAAAATATAGGAAGACTAGCACAGATGTTGGCTCAGGGACATCTCCCCCTGTCCCCCTCCCCCCCCAAAGTTAAATTGTCATATGCGACCAGCCCCAGTGGTTAGGTTCAGTGCACCCTGCTTTGGTGGGCTGGGTTCAGTTCCTGGGTGTGAACCTTCACAGCTCTGTTAGAAGCCATGCTGTGCTGGTGGCTCATATACTTAGAAAAAAAAATAGAGGAAGATTGGCATGGATCTTAGCTCAGGGAGAATCTTCCTCAGCAAAAAAAAATAAATAAAAAAAATCACATGTTCACACGGAATACTACAGAGAAATAAAAATACTCACATGACAATATGGATGAATCTAACAAAGCCAGAGAGCAAAAACAGTCAGACAAAAAGAGCATATACAAATGTGTATAAACTATAAAAACAGATGAAACAGGGTTAGTTATCATAAGTCTGAATAGTGGTTATCTTTGGGGTGTGGAGAAGTGACTGAATGGGAGAAAGAGGGAGCACCTGCTATGCTGGGAATTTCAGTTTCTTGATCTGGGTACTGGTTACATGGGTATGTTCAAGGTGAAAATTCATCAGTCTGCACATTTATGATCTGTGCACTTTTTTCTGAATAACATATTGCAATAAAACAATGGACATGACAAAAAGCAAATAAACAGCAAAGTGAAAAAAATTTTCTACAAGTGTGATAAGGCTAAGTAACACACGAAGAACTCATGCAAATCAATTTTGAAGAAGTTAGTATCCAATAGGAAAATGGGCACAAAATATGAAAAGAAATGCTTAGCAAACAAATAAAAATGGCTCCAAAAAATGCACAAAATGTAAGTTAGAACAATGGAATGCTATCTTTTTCCTGTCAAATTAGCAAAGATTAAAGGAAACTAATAAGGCTGTTGCTGAGGATTTGATGAAACTAACACTCATGCCCAATGGCAATTTGAATTCTTATAACTGTTCTGCCTAAGTCTTAAAAAAATGTTCATATTCTTTGACCCACTAATTTCCCTTCTAGAAATTATTCTAAGGGAAAATCAGATTTGCAGTTAAAGATGGACTTAGTGTTGATTACCATGGTGAGTATTTCGAAACAATATAACTGTCCAATAATGGAGCAATGGTTATATTATGACACATATGCCCGATGGGATATTATGCTATCAATAATGTTTTCAAAGAGTAATGAATATGAAAAGACTCATGATAAATTTAAGTGAAAAATACATACAAAATTCTAAGTGGTATGCTATCTTTTGTGTTAAAAAATATCATACACTTAAACATACATTTGCATAGAAAAAACTGTATGAACAACAGTATAATGTTAATAGTGGCCGTCTTTGGGTAGTAGGATAATGGGTGGTTTTAATTCCGTGACTTTTCTACAATGAAATGTTCTTTGAACATTTATTACTATAATATTCACAGATTTAAGAAAGTAACATGGTAAAAAAAAATAATATCCACACAGTTTCCCTTACTCTAGACAACTAAGCAATCTAGATTTTTGTCTCTCCTTCAGCTCCCACATTCAATCTGCAACTGTTTCCTCGATTTTAGCCATTATTCCATTATTTCTTCTCTCACTTCCAAAATTCAGGGGCTTGTCTTCCTTAGTGAGCTCCTCAAATCCACTCTTCGTTTTGGCAAAATGGTCCTATCTTCTACTACTTCCACATTCTAGCCACATGAAACCACTTTATATAGCGACACTCCCCACTCAAGCCTCCGAAAAATCCACACTAGGTACTTTGACACATTCCAACCTTGGCATACTCTGTTCTCTTTCCCTATAAAGCATTTTTTCCCTTCCGTCTTTCTAATCCGATTCATAGTTCAAGATTCACCTCGCTATCACTTAAAGGGTGTAGCTTCTCGGAGGCCATCAAGAACAGAGCCATTTCCAAATTTATCCTCCAATGACGTTTGTACATATTTCAACATTTGCCATTCTGTATTGTTAGTGTCTAGCTCCCCCATTGTTCGGAATGGGCCATTTCTTTTTAAAAATTTCTTAAAATCTAGTTGGATGAGTGAATGTAAAGCATACATGTATGCAATACATCTATTCAGGGGTGCGAGTTTTCACCTGTGTCTGATAGATAAACGGCAACAAAACCATTCGCCTGGTTTTTTTCATTCAAGATGGCAGAGAACGTCTTAAAAGAGTCACACAAAAGCACTCCCACCCGGAGCCTCGAGTCAAAAGAACTGGCTACACCTAGCGCAATAGCAAAGGACAAAAGAATTGAGCCTGGATGCTGAGATGCCCCGGTCCTAGTCACCCAGAGCAGGTCCCACACACAGATTTTATACTGTATTAGAAAATGAGCACCTGCTGCCTTCATTCATGGGCCACGCCTCGACTGTGAACGGTGACCTGAGGCACTTCTGGATACTGACCCCAAAAAATCGCGCACGCAAAAGGAGAAGGCTAACTTGTATTAGTTAGTATCCAAAATGCAGGATGGGGCCCCGCCCCAGCCAGGCGCAGCCCCCCCCGCGGCGCATCCGTCCCGGGGGAAGGAACAGGCCGGGCTCCCGTGCACGGATGGACCTGGCAACAGGGCCCAGGCTGGGAATCTGGGCGGGCCTGGGGAAGAGGCCGGCCGCGGCCAGGGCGCCTCCGGGACACCTGTCAGGCTGCGGCCAACGCTAGGCCCAGAAATCGCCGGGATTCGGCGACCGAGGCCGGCAGAAGCGTCCCCCGATCCCTTGGCCCGCATCGGCCCCTCGCCTTGCCTCCTCGCCTTGCCCCTAGTCCTTCTCAAACAAAGGCATCCCACACCCACCGCCATTTTCCCCTTACCTCAAACACCACCTCTTCGTCAAACTCCGGTGTCATCCTTCTCCGCCATGCCACCCGCCTCAGCACGATGGGAAATGAAGGCGGGAGAACAGGCGGCACCCAAGCCTCTGCTCCTGGGGTCCGGCGTTTCTAGAAAACTGCAATTCCCAGCATGCCTCGCAGCTCACGCCCCCTTTTCCGACCCGCTTATTGGAGCAGAGGATGAGCGTGTGGGCGGGAGGGGCGGGAGCGGGATGCAGTTCAAGCCCTCTGATTGGAGGAGGCTGAGGCTTTTGTCCGCCTTTTACGGCCGCGACTAGCAGGGGGCGCCTGAAGCACTGATTTTTTCGGTGCTCGCGAGGGGCACGCGCCGGCGGAGGCGTGGTGAGCACTGCTCGTGCCCGCGCCTGGCCGTCCGCCCGCGGCTCGGCTGGGCGGCGCTCGCGCCCGGGAGCGCCGCCGGGTCCCTGGAGCCGGCCGCATCCTTTGTGCCGCTCTCCGCGGGGCCGCCGGACGGAATGTGGGCGCCGCGGGGTTTTTTCTCTTCTGCCTAAACCCTTGAAACAATGGACTGAAAGGGGAACATGGACTGAGGGGGGCGAGCGGGGAAGCGAGCTGCACGGGGAAATCATGACTTCTGCCGCCGGTAAGTGACGGCGCTCGCGCTGCGGCTGGAAAGTTTGTAGCGAGCGCTGCCGATCTTGGGCTCTGGAGCAGCTTTCTCCTCTGGGGTGGGGGACTGGTGTTCCCTCTACCTTTCCCGAGGACTGTGGCAAGTGCGGAGCCCACGGCGTTCGCTGCCGCCTTTTCTGGTCCCTTCCTGCCAAAGGGGGCTGTTTGGAAATCGTGTGTCTCTTGGGACGTCTCTGGGGAGACCCGTGTGCGGGGTCTTTGCGCCAGGTGAAACGCGAAATAGAGGGCATTTGCTCACCGCTCCTAAGCTTTGAGCGACTTTGCTTTTGCGTGCGAAAATACTTTAGATTGCCATGTTAAGAAATCGGTTATTCTAGGAAAGGGCACTGCTCCCGGAGTGTTGAACTCGGCGACTGTGCTGAGTCGCTTCAAACCTAGTATCGACTGGAAACCCTGTTCGACGAAGAGCTTTAGACGGTGTTCCTCTGGTCCTCGTGGTTTTTTCCCCTCTTACCTGAGAAGCAGAGGAGGAGAATTGCCGATGGCAAGCTTTTTGTTCAGCTTCAGCCAATTTTTTATGGATTTTTTTCTATTTCTACCTGGTTAGTGTAAACAAAGCCTTATTTTTGTGTGCCTGCCACAGTCCTTTCCTACCTTTGTGTGGATTTTCGGCAATTCTGGACATTGTATTTCTAAATATTCTTAAGAAACAATTCTTATTTTCCGAAATAATAACTAAAGTCGTGTTAAACTCACTTTATAAGAACATAAGTTAATTTTTAAGCCAGAACTTAATACTAATGTATTAAGATTTTTAAAAAACGTTTTTGTCCACGTTCATTAGGCATTTTACAGTAAAATAGTGTAAAGCTTCCCCTCAAAATTACTTCTAGAGTTAGTACTTAAGTATCAGTTTGTTTTCTTAGCTTTTCCTGACATTTGTTTTAAATTCTTGCAACTTGAAACTGTCAAACAGCTCTCTGAATGTTCTGGTTTGTATTGTTTCTAAAGCCTAGATATATTGGCATATTGCATTGCTAGGTGTAATCGATTAGAACTAACAAGGCAAGAAGTTAGCCAATAGGAATAAGAAAGCAAGGAGTGAAGTATTCCTGTAGTAGTATTCCTGAAGAAGATGTGGATCTTTCCTTTTTGATGTTGTATGTATGTGTAGAAGATATGTCATCATACACTGGAAGTTATGTTATTTATAAACTCTCTTTTCCTTACCAAAGAGAGGCTTTCTACTTACTTGGAGTGAATTACTTTCATCCTAAATTTCTGAGCTTCACTTTGTTCTAGTTTTTTTTTTTATTAGTGAACCAATCTAATTAATTTAAATTTAAAGCGGTTGGAAATTTTAAAATCCTTCCAGCCAATTTTCTTCCCTCTTTTGGAGTGTCGAACACTTTTTAAAATATTCATACCTTATACGTATCAGTTTTCAATTCCCCAGTCCTAACAGTGTATGATGAACAGATACGGAAGCATTTTATTTGACATAGTATGTAAACCTGATCTAGGGCTCAGTCTGGAAGTTTATGATTCTTTCATTTGAATTACCCTAGGATAATGCAAGCTATTTTTATATTTTATCAACTTTACAATTAAAGAAATCCACAGACATTTTTGTGGTGTTTAAAAGAAGGACACTTCCTGTGTTTAGCTGAGTTAGTTGGTTTTTAGCATGGCTTGCTGAGAAGCATTAACTACTTTTTTGTTCACCCATCTGTTGAGATTTATTATAATTCCTTCTCACGTCTAAGTGGAGAATATAGATGAGAACTGGGATTTTATTTCTATGCGGTTCTTATAAATTATGTGTTCATAATTCTTACAAGCCATTTATGATGCTTTTTGGAACAATGATCAAATTCATTAAAACTTTAGGAAAGTTATTTGCAATTGGGGGAGAGGGTGTTTTGTTTCTATTGCATCTAATCTGTGGTATTTGGGATAGTTGGCTTAAATTAAGGAAATAGGGTAAGTTGTAGAACATCTAAGTTATAGGTATCCTGAAGAAGAGCTTGCTTTGTTTTTCTGCATGTGTGAAAAAGTAGGCCTATAGTAGAGATTTTAGAATTGTTTGAATCAGTATATGAAAAAGGAGAGAGAATTATAGATGCACATTTTGAATCTTTTTGAACATGTGTAGGTCAGTGTCTCGTTAATGCCTGTGCTTTGCTTTTTGGCTGGTCCAATAGCTAAGAAAGTGTGCATGTAAACTGGAGCCATCTGTGTGTAACAGTTGATGAGTCTGTTTGTAATGGTTAGTAAAATGGTACTAGTGCTTTACTTTCTTACCTTATTTTTCCGTGGAGCCAAACAGCTGTGTAAATAAAAGATTTGCTGCTTTGCTCTCAAAAGCTTTGGGTCTGACTGTTGATACAGTATTAAGATCCAAAGGTGCTGGATTCATTTCCAAACATCGCACGCTTATTTCAAGAGTTTGACATTGGAGCAGACCATAATATGATGACTTATTATTTTTTGATTTGTGTTTCTTTCAAAACAGAGTCACCAAAAAAAATAACAATAATAATAATAATGAGGATTTCAGATATTGCTATACCAGCAACTTAGTTGAACACTTATTCCTACTAATAATTAAGAACTTATTCAATAATCGTATTGATTCCTGCTAACTTTTCAAAATACTATTCTACATTAAAATGGATATTGATTTTTTTTAAAAAAGAAATTTCTGTTAGGGAGACAAAGAGTATGTGTGTGTGGCAGCTCTGACTATTCCCAAGGTCTGTGTTCAGCACTGGGGCTACAGCAGTGAGTGAGACCAAGTGCCTGCCCTCCTGGAGCTTGCCTTCTACCAGTGAAGACAGACAAAGGTACACTGAAGAAAAATCATACAGGGCAAAGGGACTCGAGAATGTAAGAGTTCTCCTTGAGCAAGTTTCTCAGAAGTTATCATCTCAGAATCACATAGGTTCTAGAGAAATATTCAACTCCCCCATTTACAAGTAAGGAAACTGAGGCTGCCAGATCTGCACAAAGACACACAATTAGGTTAGCCACCTCTCCAGGTTGTTATTGGCTTCCTCCAATACACAGCGAGCTAATAGTGGTAAGCCAATGCTCACAGTTAGTTATTTAATTCAGCGAGTATGCATCGAGGGCGTTAGGTACATAATGCTGTGCTGTATTTGTTGGGAAGCAACCACAGTTCGTATGTAGTTAATTGAATTTCTAGGACACTATGAGAGAGCAGGGATTTATGTCTCTTGGAAGCAGACTTGTGTATAAAACATATTTAAAGGAAAGAGTAAAATTGGTACCAAAGATTAAAAAACAATTTAAGTAAAGAGCAAAAATTGATTAGTTAAATGACTCTGAAGCTTCTGACAAGGCTGTAAGCTTCAAAAAATAAAAGATTAATTCGATGAGATGGTTTTGGTTTTTTTAGTTGTGGTAAAATAGACATGACAAATTTACCATCTTTATGATTTTTTTTTCCTTCTTCTCCCCGAAGCCCCCCAGTACATAGTTGTATATTCTAGTTGTGAGTGCCTCTGGTTGTGCTATGTGGGACACCGCCTCAGCATGGCCTGATGAGTTGTGCCATGTCCACGCCCAGGATTCGAACCGGCGAAACCCTGGGCCACCGAAGCAGAGTGCAAGAACTTAACCACTCGGCCATGGGGGATTTTTAAGTGCATAGTTCAGGAGTGTTAAGTACCTTCACATTGGTGTGCAGCCAGTCTCCAGAACTCTTCATCTTGCAAAACGGATTCTTTTTCACTCCTTCAAAAATCCCAGAAGTAGGATGTTTTAAGAAGGGTCACAGAAATGAAATCAACATGACGGCTTGTCAGTTTTCATTATCTTGAGTAAGATGGGAGGCTGTGAAGAGGCCCAGGGCATTCACACTTTCTCTTAAGACTTTACTTAATAGACCAAGAATTTAATTTAATAGACCATCACACCAAGCTTTATCGTTAGGTTTTGAAGAGTTTTACAGTTGTTTTTCTGCATAAAAAATACAAACAAAACTAATAACATGCATATTGAATAGCTAACTGAAATTGTATAGCTTTGGGAATTTGTATTAAGTTCTTTTGAAAATATTTCATTATCTTTATTAATAATATTAATTTATTAATATTATTTATTATCTTCTTTATTATACCGAGGAATTGAGTAAGAAGGTCTCTGTTATCATATGATCTTGGTGAAACACATAGTATTAGGGGTTTGGGAAATTCTTCCTTGATTGGTAACAGGAAGTAAAACACCCTACTCCTTTTTTTTTTTCTTTTACTCAGTTCCATGTAACATCTTCCCGAGTGTTGTGACTAATTTCCTTGGTTGAAAAGAAAATCATCACCAAGTGAAGTATCAAAGCCTCTGTGTATTCAAGTAATTAAACAGTGTCTAGCAGGTATTTTGAAAAGTTTATGTTTATGTTTTTCAGTGAATTAAGTTTTTATTAAGCATTAGATCCTGGTAGGGGAACAAACATAAATATAAGAAGTATAAGATAAGGGGCCGGCCCCGTGGCCGAGTGTTTAAGTTCGTGAGCTCTGCTTCGGCAGCCCAGGATTTCACCGGTTCGGATCCTGGGTGCGGACATGGCACTGCTCATCAAGCCATGCTCAGGCAGCATCCCACATGCCACAACTAGAAGGACCCACAACTGAAAAATACACAGCTATGTACCAGGGGGCTTTGGGAGAAGAAGGAAAAAAATAAAATCTTTAAATGGGTGTTTAACATTTAAAAGAAAAAAAAAAGAAGTATAAGATAAAATATTTTTTGCCTCAAGTCTCCTAGGGGAAATGTGACTGGGTGATGAGTGACAGTATAGGTGGAAAAACTTAAAAGAACTAAAAAGAAATACAGATGTTCAGGCTCTGTGTATGTTTTCATTTTATAGGTCTCACGTGTGAAGCTTTTATTAAGTTCCTATGGACTAGGAGCAGGTCTGTACAAAATCTAGCACAGTATAGTAGCTGCTCATTAAGTACTGTTTTTTTTTTTTGGGGGGGGGGAAGATTGGCCCTGAGCTAACATCTGTTGCCAGTCTTCCTCTTCCTTTGTTTGAGAAAGATTAGCCCTGAGCTAACATCTGTTGCCAATCTTCTTCTTCTTTTGCTTGAGAAAGATAGCCCTGAATTAACATCTGTGCCAGTCTTCTGTTTTGTATGTGGGTCACCACCACAGCATGGCTGACAAGTAGTGTAGGTCAGTGCCTGGGATCTAAACCCAGGCTGCCAAAGCAAAGAGCATGGAACTTAACCACTATGCCATGGGACCGGCCCCTGTGATCATCTTTTAAATGTACTAGAACAGTGTTTATTAATGAAAGATACACAGCATAATTATCTGTCAAAGAAATACAGATATCCAGGCTCTACCCCCAGAAACTCTGATAGATTAGATCTGGGGTATAGCCTAGACATGTGACTTTTTTAAATAATAAAAGCCCTGTGAAGGATTATAATAAAAATTCCCAGTTGACAACCCCTGCACAGAGAAATACCAACTTTTTTATGAGCCTCAAGTAATACAGAAGAATCTCTTTTCAGTTATTTCTTATTTTTTATTTTTTTAAAGATTGGCACCTGAGCTAAAAATCTGTTGCCGATCTTTTTCTTTCCTTCTTCTTCTTATCCCCAAAGCCCCTCAGTGCACAGTTGTGTATTTTAGTTCTGCTATGTGGGATGCCGCCTCAGCATGGCTTCATGAGCCATGTCATGTCTGTGTCCAGGATCCGAACTGGCGAAACCCTGGGCCGCCTAAGCAGAGTGCATGAACTTAACCACTCGGCCACAGGGCTAGCCCCTTTTCAGTTTTTAAGATTGTATTTCTGTATTTCTTTTTCAGATTGTTTTGGGGTTCTGGCGAGATAGATCATTGATAAAAGGCATTTATACAACTCTACTGCATATCATTGAGGTAGAAGAATATTACTTACTCATATGAGAAACTTAAAGAGTTGTGTCCAACATATAATTTAGGCAAATTCAGCTCTTAGCACTTAGCAAATGAACTGAAGTACTTTCTCCTACTAAATGGGTCCCAAGCAGAAGCCAATTATTTCATTTAGTATATGTTAATGTGTTATATTAAATATAAGTGTATTAAATATATGGTAATTTGTTCTAAATTTAGAAGAAAAACTGTATTGACTTATTAAGAAATGTACAGTATACCCAAAGTTATGTATAGTGGAATTGAAGGGCAATTTAAGGAATTTTCAAGAGTAATATCGGCTCTATGTAATGTAACATAATCTACCTAGTAAAATGCAATTTTACTGTATCGTCAAAAGTAAAAGTTATCAAATTTAATCATTAGGCATCTTGTGCTTTGGTTTTTTTGTCATCAAATTATTGTTTTTTCCTTTCTAGAGATTAAGAAGCCACCAGTGGCCCCGAAGCCAAAGTTTGTGGTGGCAAATAATAAGCAAGCTCCACCTCCTGTTGCACCTAAACCTGATATTGTGATTTCTAGTGTTCCACAATCAACAAAGAAAACTAAACCGGCAATAGCCCCAAAACCGAAAGTTCTGAAGGGCTCACCTACTCGAGACATCAGGCAATCACCATCGAGGAAAATCATCGTGAACCTGGAAGACCATAAACAGGAATTACTTGAAAACGCTGACAACTCTAATTGCAAAAATATAGGGCATCAGAGTAGTGGTTATGTTTTACCAATGTGTTCCTGCAGTTCTGAGTGCATCCATAAGCTTGGGAATAGAGAAAATTTGTGTGTAAAGCAGCTTGTCTTCGAGTCCCTAGAAATGCATGAAAATTTAGAAAATAGTAAAATTGATGAGTCTCCTTCAGCTGTAAAAACAAGGAGTAAATATGATTCTAATGGTGAAAAGGTCAAGAGCCAGTGTGGGGTCATTTTAAAGGCAAGCATCCTAGAAGAGAAGCTCAAAGATGTTTTAACACATCGAACGTCACCTTTTATTTCCCCACAGAAGCACAGATCCACCGACAGCCCAGAAATGAATGATGGCTGTAATCCCAACAGACAATTCAGAATTGAGTTTGCGGATTTGTCACATTCCCTGTCCAGCTTTGAAAAAGTTCCTAATTTTCACTTTTGCCACCTACAGCTTCCTAGTGATGAATTTCAAAATTTTGGAACTTGTCAGGATGGCAGTGAAAAAAGCAATACTTGCTTTCATTCATCTGAACAAGAAGCTCTAGAAAATGGTAAAAGGAGTACTTTTTTATCTTCAGATGGAGTTGGTAAGAAATCAGAACTCGAAGATCTTGGTCCCTTAGAAATTCACTTAGTACCATATACCCCCAAATTTCCAATTCCCAAGCCCAGAAAGACGCGCGCTGCTCGACTGTTACGCCAGAAGTATATAGATACTCCTAGTGAAAGTACTGAAGAACCAGGGAATTTAGAGAAAAGCACTTCTTGTCTTTTTGAAGATAATTTGAAAAACAATAAAATCGATGTCCTTCATCAGAATGTTTTGTGTAACCGGGAACAGGTGGACAAAGTGAAGCCAGGAAATAAAAGCGAAGTCAATGTGGACTCCAACAGTGATGGACAGACCTTAGTTGATTCACAGAGAGCCATGTGTCATGGAACATCTTCCTCTGAAAAAATGGTACCTCCTTTAGATACAGACTCTAATTTGAGTTCGGACAGCAAGACACTAGATGGTTCTAGTATGTCACTTGCTGAGGACAAAGAGACCAGTTTTATAAGATGCAATACTCTGTCCATGAGCCTGCCTAAGCAGCTTAAATTAACTTGCAACGAACATTTGCCTACGGCCTGTAACCCAGGAGTGTCTGCCCCTCAAATGCCAAAGGAATCTACAATAAAAGATGAAAGTTCTTCAAGAATTGCCCCCAAAAAACCTCAAAGACACAGCTTGCCTGCTGCAGGAGTGCTTAAAAAGGCTGCCTCAGAGGAGCTTGTGGAGAAAAGTTCTTACCCCTCAAATGAAGAAAAAAATTCAGAGAGGGGTCTAGAAAGAAATGACCTTGGGCATTTGTGCGCGCAAAGCCATGGTATGTCGTCCTCCTTTGATCTGCCTAAACGAGCTTCAGAAAAGCCAGTGTGGAAATTACCTCATCCTATTTTACCCTTTTCAGGGAACCCAGAATCCTTAAAGTCTGTCGCCATATCCTCAAATAGTGAGCCTTCAACTGCCCTGACCAAGCCTAGAGCGAAATCGTTATCTGCTATGGATGCAGAAAAGTGCACTAAGCCTTGCAAAGACTCTCAAAAGAAAAACTCATTAAAGAAGTTACTCAACATGAAGCTGTCCCTCTGTTTCATGAAGAGTGACTTCCAGAAATTTTGGTTCAAGAGTAGCCAACTCGGAGACTCGGGTGGGGAGCGAAAAGGGATTGAAAGTGATTGGCATGGCTTGTTGGTAGAAGAGAAGAGAAGTAAACCTATCAAGGCATATTCTGCAGATAACTACAGCCTGGAATCCCAAAAGAAAAAGAAGTATCGGGGCCAGATCAGTGCGGCTAATGGACCAAGAGCTGAGTCTTTGGATGACCAAATGCTCTCCAGGGAGTCATCATCTCAGGCGCCTTGCAAATCTGTTACAAGTGGCTGTGCACCAGAGTATGAAAATGTACGGCATTATGAGGAAATACCAGAGTATGAGAACTTACCGTTTATTATGGCTATAGGGAAAACTCCAGAGTTGGAATGGCAGAATTCCAACAGCACAGAGGATACTGATGCAAATGTGTACGAGGTGGAAGAGCCATATGAAGCTCCAGATGGCCAGCTGCAACCTGGACCCAGACGTCAGCATTCCAGGTAACAGGAGTCAGACAGACTCTACACTTTTGCGTGCATCACTGAAATTAACCTTCAACAGCCCTGTGAGATAGATTGAGATCTTACACGTGGGGAAAAATCACTTGGGGAGAGAGTGGTTTAGTTAAGTGTATATTAAATTATTCCATGGTGCAGTCTCCTTTTATCAGAGGGTCAGAATGGGTATTTGCCATGCAAGCCTGAAGAAGTTGGCTTATTTTAGTAACTGTTTAAAAGAATTTGAACCAGTAGCAGGGTAGGTACAACAAGGAAGACCTAGAACAGAGAGTTCCCGGGGCCTCCAGGGCACTAACTCAGAAGTCCCAGCAGGAACCTAGGTGAGGAAATTGGCCAATTCAGTGAGGCTTATTTGCTGGGTGTAAGAAATCTGTGAAGTTCGTTGAAATCCATGCATTTACCTATGGTGCCCTTGTAAGATAAAACCTCTAAATTTGCAAAATTTGCTACTCTTTGAGGATTAGTTATTTTTGCTTGTTGAAGGCTCATTACTGACTTCCATTCGTCTTATTGAAACCTTGTCCATCCTGGATGGTCCAGCTCAGCAATCACTGGCTTCATGAAGCTCGTACAGTTACCTAGTAGGAAGTGTTTATTTCCTATTCTGACCTACTAATTATGCTGTGGTATCCTTACAGACTTTATCTCAGTCTGCCTTATGGTATGATTATTTGTTGGTATGTCTGGTGTTCTGTGTTCACTTTTAAGTTCTCTGAAGAGTTCTAGTCATATCTTTTTGTCCTGCACGTGGCCAAGCAAGGGGCTTAGTAGGGATCGCTAGATCTAAGATGGGTATATGAGAGAATGAATGAAAAAGAGTCAGAGGAAGCAACCAGTGAAGCTGCTCCCTTCTCTCTCCATAGTCACAAAGAGAACCTTTGCATTGTATTTAAAGTGTGTCGTATGTTTCACACAGAGCGCATAGACCCCATATGAGGTCATCGTATTCTCCTTAGGTCAATAACTTCAGGCCTTTGAATACTCAGGTCTTAAAATGGGACTTTTTGTAGAAATATGAACGTATGTGGCACATACTGGGGGGCCCCCAAAAAAAGGATTATTGAGTGAATTAGACAAATAAAATTGTCAAACAGAATCTTGGTGCACCAAGAAAAATAAATTGTTCTAAATTCTTTTTAACTTTCAGTTGCTCTCCTAGCATTTTTCCTTGCTTGTAATCCTCTCTGCCTTCCTCCTTTGACCCATAAAAGGTGACTTACCTCCCTTGCCTAATTTTTCTGAGAGCTGACTCCGTTCTGTTTGCCTCCTCTCTGAACGTTAGTACAGTACCTAGGCGGAAGCCCCGTGCTGCAGCATAAATATGTCAACAGAGAATTGGAGTTAAATATCCAACTTTTGAAAAAAATTGTCTGTTTTCATGCCTGCTCTTCTCCTCTTTCCATGGAACGATTTTGTTGATACTATCCTCCTTTTAACTGGCTTTTGTGTAGTATTTGTGCATGTTTGTTTGTGTGTGTATGTGTGTGTGTGTGTGTGTGTGTGTGAGAGAGAGAGAGAGAGAGAGAGAATGAGGAATGAATTTGGCTTTGTCATGATATTCTGCTATCCTTAGCTAAAATGAATTTTTTTCTTGAAATTGGTTTTTGGCCCTTGGGGTAAGTTTCCTGTTGGCTCTCAGGCTTCAATCCCCAGGGTTTGTCATTATCTCTCGCACAAGCTGTAAACCTCTGGAACTTGTCCTTTATCTGGTATGCTTCTTATGCAATTAGGGCACTGCTGCTCCAGGGAACGAGGTTGGAAGGGGTTAATGTGCACAGCCTGCCAGTGCAGCTGGATGGCATTCATAAGGAGAGCTCTTTCTCGAGGCCGCAGGAAACTGAGGGTGGCTTTGGACAGGTTGCAGGCTGTCAGGTAGGGCAGCCTGGTGAAGAGTGGGTGAGCTGTGCTTTTGAATTTAGCTTTCCACAGAGATTTGTGTTTAGGCCTGGAGCGGGGAGCCCTACACAAGCTTGAGACTCCTAAAATGTGCCAGCTGAATCAAAAGCCGTCAGTCATAGGGTCCGACTAGCAGTTTTGCCTGGGAAGTTGTACCTTTTGTGAACAACATTGAATGGACGGAGAAAGCCAAACCCAAGCCTTCGTGAGGACAGCTGGACACTGTAAAATGAGGTAAATGAGAAGTGGGGCTTACGTTTCAGGTGAGCTGAGAGGATCCAAGTGGAAATCCTACTTGGTAGTCTGGCTGTTGAAAGAGTAGACGTGTGCCTTGGAGAAATTCATTCAAAATCCAATACCCCAGGGTTCTAAAATGGTAAGAAAAAATGCAAATTAACCCTGTTTGAGATTTTTCTGCTGGAGTGAATCAGAAGAGTGTCTTTGACACTTTCTCAACCCCCAGGGAAGTGAGTCTGGATCTACCTAGGGGAGAGAGACTAGAGTCGTAGAGACTCACTGGTTTACGAGATCTACATATGTAACCAACCAGATCGTGGATCCAACAGACATTTGGCAAGCCTGGGGGTGGTCCACATGCTCACCTTCCTTAGAATGTAGATGCTTCATGAATCCATCAGCTTATGGTTTACAAATTTCTAACAACATGTTTATAATTTATCAAGAGAGAATTGTAGGCAGGCCCCAATTCCAAATAAGGTCGTGTTCTAAATTAGTTCATGATAGTTTGGAACTCAGAGTGTATTTCCCAAAGAAGCAGTTTTGGAAATGGTAAAGGTTCCAGTTTAGCCCCCAAATTGTATTAACCATTACTGTACTGGCCTCCCCTTCCCTCTTCCCGGATGAATTCTTCCTCTCAGCGCTTCTTTGGGCTGAGGCAAGACGTGTGGCAAGGGTGGAGTTGAGCACTGGGACGTCCAAGAGCAAATCCACTGGGTCTGAGGCAGCAGGGTTTGTGGAAGGGCGAGGCGACTAAAGAGGAATGAGGAAACTGGGGGCTGGGCTGGCTGTGAGAAAGATTATGAGACAGTGGGTGTGATAAGGAGAAAGGAAGGGCTGGGTGGTTGGGATTTACTATGCAGTAGATTTGCTTTCCCTTCTTTTCTCCTTATTATTCCTATCCCTGCCCTCTTTCCCTCCCTGTTGTCCTTTGCTGACAGCAGGATGCTGCTAATTGACTTTCTGACCCCAGGTCAGGGTGAGTAGAAGAAACTGGGGGAGGGGGCTGCATGGGTAAGGAGTGGTCCTGGGAAACCCCCGAGTGGGCAAGGAGGAACAGCCAAATCTGAAGGTGCAGGGGAGTTCCCGTGGCCATAGAAATAGTAGCTGTAGGTGTTCCCAGATAGGTCATCATTGGGTCACTGCTCTGGCTCTCAAAAGCAGTTGTGTTGGAAGTAAGATGGTGAGCCACTCTGGAGTATTCCCGTGCGTTCTGGGTACAGCTACGAGCTCTCTTCCCTGAAACGTTTCAGATCTAATAAATCTAAAACACCTAGCAGACCTCGGCCGTTCCCTCTCGCTGGTTTGCACATGACAAGTGCTCATTTGCTGTTATTACTTAAGAAGGTTGATTTCCAATAAGGAAGTTCCTAAAATTTGGGCCTTTGATGTTAAAGATTTATGGACAAATCAGCAAAACAGTAGTGTCCAAATGTTGGAATTTTCCTCTTGAAATTGTAGCAGATTTCTCGATTCTATAACCAAGGAAAAATTTCCCTGGAAACATTCCAAGTTTTTCCTCTGTTGTTTTAGTTTGTTCTTGTTATAAGCACTTCAAAGAAAATGTAGGATAATTGGATTTCCCTAGGTAACCTAGCAAGCCCTCAGTTTATTTATGCCACAGTATTGAGCATGTGTCAAGCACCGAGCATTCAGAGGTGAAAGGGGATGCCTGCTCCTGAGGGGCTTCTGTCCAGTGAGGCAGAGATGATTATAGGACAACATGGCTTTATCAATTCAAGCTTTGTCTGAGTTATTCCCTGGGGAGGGTGCTAAAGATGACTTCACAGAGGTGGTGACACATGACCCAAGGCTTATAAAATGGACATGATTGGATTTGGCATTTAGGAGGTTATTTTGTAACCTTGCTGAAAGTAGTTTCATTGGTGCTCTGAGGGGAAAAGCCAGATTGCAGACTGAGGAGGACTGAGAGGAGGGGAAGTGGAATCAGCAAATGTGGGTTGCTGTCCCTTGAAACTTTGCCCGGAAGTCCCCATCACTTGACAGATTTGGATTTATCTTTTGGTTTTCCTCAAGCACTGGGATTCACAATAAAATAAACTTCAAAATTATTTCTTTTTAATTAATCAGTATACTCTTATCTCTGATGAAGGGAAGTCCTAAGTTTTTTGTTTGTTTGTTTTCTCCCCCATTTTAAACACAAAACTGAGCTTAAAGAGCTGCCAGATGACTTGTAATGCCAAATTACAAGAATTCTCAAATTCCATTATGGCATTTGCATTATAAATCATTTGTCCAGAAGATCTCTCTCTTGGGTTGCATTTACCATCTGGTGGTACTGCTGGATTTTAATGTAATGATCCAAGTATAAATTAATAGCCCTAATGAGCAGCTCCATGTTGTCATAGCGCTGATAAGATTATGCAGAGTTAGAGGGTGGGGGTGGGACTCCTATTTCTCAACAGCAGCCCTTTCCTGTGAGTTATTTTCAGCATAAGCTCAGGAAACATCAAAAATTTGTATGGCTTTTTAACTTTGTGTTTCTTGTGTAGGAATCATAGTCACACAGTTTTGGCAAATCTGTTTGTTTACATACCTACCCTACATTTGCAACTGCTGCTAGAGGCACTGGATTTTCTTGGCAATAAAGCTTTTCTTTTTTCCTTGTAAATAAAAGTATTAGGAATTAGTTAAATTGCAGTATTTTGTCCAGCTTTATTGCTTTGGTCTCATTTCTTGCCAAAACAAATGATATTTTATCAAATATGTATACTTTTATGTGGTAGATTGTCACTTTATACTTTTAGAGACATATTTTTAGTCAGAGATGCAAGAACAAATATCCTACATTGCAATTGTGTGTGTACACAGACACACATATCCTGTCTTGCTTGGTAAAAATACACTGTTTTGAGATGTCTGAGCTTTCCACATTTTGAGGGGGAAAAGTAGCATTATTTTTGGAGATGATTGATTGATTTTCCATTGCTGGGTTTTAATTAAATTTTTGAATAATAAAACTTTAAAAATCTAAAAAATCTGTAATTTAGCCAAGGATGTGATGATATTGTTTTCTTAAAATTGCAATTAATTACATCAGTGAGACAGAAAATTGCTTTGCAAAATGAGCTTCTGACCTATTTCCTGGAGAAATGTTCCCAAAGTGAACCTTCTGAGAAGCGCAGATGTGGGGAGGGTGACAAGGAGGGCTCTCATTCTTTTCCTAAGCACTTTTATTCCTGTAAAGGACCTGATAGGTAAAGACAGTCAGACAATCCATCAGTCTGTGAATGGATTAAATTTATTAGTAGGATGTTTGGAACTCAATGCATTTTTGCCATTGAAATAACTGAGAGTCAGAGTGAGGTTCCCAGCCAGCCCGCAAGAACATCTTTAGCTTCTAATATATGAAAAATGCAGTGGAAAGTAGTAGAAAATCAGACTGTGGCAATACTGAAACAGAGGAATAAAATTAAATAATAGTTCCTATGACTCTTAAATGCTAGTATGTTCAAGGAAGAAAAAGTAAGAGGGAACAGGATGAAGGGGGGAGAAGATAAACTTTGGCTTACCCGTCCTCCAGGTGGTTCAGGGGAATTCCAGCTGTAGGCTTGTGTTCATACTTAAGGGGAGGAGTATGGTTATATTTCAGGTACTCATAAGTGATGCTGGTGCTTTTATATTACTTTTGTAAGCTTTCTGTGTTCCTCCAGACATTTCTTTTAAATGCATCATCTTTTCCTGGAATTGCATAAATTAATTTGGTATTTAGGGAAAGCCCTTGATTAAAAAAGCAGACATGTTTGTTTGAGTCTATTTTAGTACTTTCTTGAAACTATATTAGGTACAAAGAGCAGTTCCAATTGTAGCACATTTGGATGTGGGAAGCTACGAGGAAGTAGTGACCTTTTTATTAAGTACTGAGTTTCAAAGTTAAGTTTGAGAATAGAACAGCCTAGTTTCTTCTGGGTGGTATGGAAAAACTACTTTGGTGGTTCAGTCTGCGTCTGATAATTGTTTGTGTTTGTGGATCTCTGGAGGAAAAAAAGTATTTGCAGGTAGTTTTTTCATCAGGCAGAGGCAGTCTATCATTGAACCTATAAAAATTACGTTGGCCAAATAGACTGTCAGTCGAATAAGGTACTATGATAGTATTTCCGGGAAGAATAGCTTATCTTCTGCAGTTTTCTTTCAGATTTGTCAGCCCTTCTTGGTTGCATGTATTGTAGATCCGTTTTGGTTCCCATATAAGTGTAAATTGGAGTAAGGTTGTATTTGGTGTTATCATACTCTTTTATACATAAAGAAATTGAATCATGGTGGTGGTGACTTCAGAAAAAATGGACAAAGATGGAAATGCAACTGGATTAGTGGTTCTGAACCCTGATGTTCAAGGGTCTGTTTATCACACTCTCCCATTTATCAAAGTATTTTGGTTTCTGCTTCAGGAAAGGTGAAATAATAAACACTGAACAAAGAAAATCAGTTTCCCCTGAATGTTTGGATAAAAATAAAAGGAAAATAAACACATTTAGCCTTTTTATGTTTGAAATGGTGTAACTGCTTGTTCTTTTAGCTCCTGTGGATTCCGTTGAAAACTTTGTTTTACTTAGATCATGTATTTTTTTTGAAATCAGTTTCTTGGTAACATATTTATAACAGTTGATCTATTTTGGCATATGTTAGCATCATTTGAAACATTAGGAATTAATAGATTTGGTTTTTAATAAATTTAGAATAGCTTATTTTGTTTTTCCTTAATCTGGGAAGCAGTTCTGATTTTAATTGTTTGGCAACTGTAATTTCAAGGCCAGGAAAGTAGATATAATGTGTAATGAAGGAATAATCGGTAGCTTTTTTTTCTGTCTTTCTATTGGTCTTTAGATGTATCCGAAGTCACTGGTAAACAGAGATTTCACTTTAAATGAATAGCTTTTTCACTACTTAATTTTTCTTTCCGTAGCTCCACTGTTAGAAACATGAGGATGCAGCACAGTTCCTATTTACTGCCCTGTTAGGTTGTGGGAAGGACTTGGGAGGATAAATAATGAGATCTTTCATGAGTCCAGGTATGATTTATTTGGTAGCAAAAGTTTGGGTGAGGAAACTTAACTGGGAGGCCTTTAAGGTAGTTTGCAAACTCTGGGAATTCAAGTATGTCTTTTAATGGTTTTAGATTAAATATCCTCGAATCATTAAATTTTAGAACTAAAGGAGTCATTACAAATCATCCATGCAGCCTCTTCGTTCGCTGATGAAACCAAGCCCAGCAAACTCGTTACCTTTCCCCACAGCACAGAGGTGGGAAATTGCAAAACAAGGCTCCAACCTGGTGCTTCAAAATACCACATTGACCCTTCTAATGCTGTTGTGGAAGCATTATGGAGAAAGTCAGCAAGATTTAGAAAACGCAAATGATCTTCGTTGTTGCAAAAAGGTTCAGGTTTGCTTGCGCCTTGCCTTTTTTTCTGCTGTTATAACGGATATTGTTACCCCTATTGGGAAGGAGGGCTACACACAACTACTTATGAAACAGGATTACACGGCTCTTAGTTTTTAAATGGTGCTTTCAGGGAGGTGAATATTCAAACTAAGCACAAACTTTCAGTCAACAAATATCTGAGGCTGCTAATATGTGTTGACAAAACTTTCTTCCCTCCAACTATCTGACTCCCCATCGATCCAGTTTTTTCCCCTTTTCACCAAAAGTTTATCAGCCAGACAATATCAAGGATAAGAAATGCTGTTAACATCAAATAGCCTGGATTCTATGCTTAATAGTAATAGCTACAATTTACTCTGTATTTCTGATATGCTAAGCATTATGCTAAGAGCTCTTGCATGTGCTCTTTAGTCCCAGTATTCTGTAAGGTGGGTATTATCTTCTTTTACAAATGAGGAACTTAAGACTTAACGGGGTTAAGTAATTTGCCCAAGGGCACAATAACTAATATGTAGATAAACTGAGTATGAAACCACATTTTCTGACCCTGAGACATTGATTTTAAATCAGAATGTATTCATACTGTTCTGTGCTGTGAGGCACTGGTTTTGCCATGATTTTTTTTTTATGTTTAATATTGGAGAAGTCTGTGAATCTTCTGCCCAGGGGACCACAATGGACAAAATATTGCTCTCCCCAATTTGTTCACTGTCTAGACAAAAAACACGGGGACACCTGTAGTGATATGTATAGACAATAATGAGCATTTTCAGAGCCCCGGATTTTTTATGCAAGAAGGGCTTACTGATTGGAAAGCTTTTATGGTTGGAAAATAGGTGTTTTAACGGTTGGAAACTGAATTAATCATGCCATGTTTGCATTTAGTCAAGTTAGTGGTGGCCACTATTCAAAGCAAGTTAAAATGGTTCCTTTCATTTACCAGTTGCATGTGGACATTAATGACACAGAAGGGGTTGTGCATGTCTCATATTTGCCCACTGATTTACGTGACAGTTGCTTTTTTATCTGTTTTCCCTGTTCCTCATTTCATTCTCTGTCAAGTACTTTCTGACCTCTAAAGCACTGTAGTTAATAGTTAATTACTGTTTATGGATCCCCAAAGTAGATAATTTTGTAAGGCTGAAATGCCTTATATAACAACATAATATCCTTACTTCTTAATGAAAAAATAGATTTAAGTGAATGGGAGGCAGGTGATACACTCTCTCTAGTTGAAGAGTAGAGGAGGTATGATTTCTGGAACCTTTTGAATTATGAGAAGGCAACACCTAGAAACTGGGTGAGGGAGCACATTCACTTGGGCTGTAGGTTGAGAGAAATTTTTAGATAAAGCACTGCCAGCATCGTTCCTGGGGCCCCTGACACAGGTCATAATCCCTGAGCCTGTCCACTGAGAGACTTGCAGAATCAACCTCCAAGGTAAAACTGATGGACATGCCTCTTTGTGACTTTAATTCGGCATCTGTATTCATCCTGCCTAGGCTCAACTGAACTTGGCCAGTCTCATTTTAAGCAAATAAATGCTGTAAATCTTATTTTAGAAAACATACTTAAATTCCTTCTATGCACATCCAGCTGGGCATTTTAGAACTGTTTTTGCGTAAAATAATTACAGTGCTAATCATAACAGGCTTCTCTAAAGCAAGCCTGGTAAGTCTTCTACTTGGCTGTTAGAGGTAGATATGTGTCTATGAAACTACTCAAAGTATTTCATTTAAAATACCCTATAATTCAGACTTTAAATGAATTTGTAGTTTTTTTCTCTCAATTTAATCCAAATTAAAATCTACCTGGAAATAGCTACACAATTGGCTTCATTGTCACGATGTTTCATTATCAAAAAGTATGTAATAAATGCTTACAGTTTTTAGTCTACAGATGTAGATACGTATGTTTCACTGCCCTACATCACTTGTTTCTTGCCTCTCTTTTTCCCAATGTTTTATGCTAAAACAGAGGATGGAAGAGGGACAGCGGAGTGCTACTGCTCTGAAGGCTTTTGTTATAGCAGCCTGCTGAAATCGTGTGCCTCGGTCTGCCAGTTTTCCATGCCTCTGGTGCCCAAAGACTCCTGCCTAATGGCCATTGATTTCAAAGGCATCTGATTCTCAAGTAAACATAGTGACACTTTAACTGCTAGAGGGGATATTTTCAAGTGATGCCTAGTAGCTAATCAGCTACTTCAGAGTGGATTTTGGGGTTTTGTTTTATAGAATTTATATAGAGAGTTTTAGAAAATATAGATGTTACTTTTATAGAAATGAATAACTTTAATTTCTCCTCGGATAAACCAGAAAACAAATAATTACCTCTTATTATGTCCTTCTGTCAGGCTAGTCTCAACATTTGGCAGTGGGCGGCAGGGGATCAGACTACAAGTCAGAGAAATTAAGGACCGTTCCTACTCACAAGGAGATTACACCCTTGTTTATTATTATTATTATTATCATTTTTTTTTTTTTAAGATTGGCACCTGAGCTAACAACTGTTGCCAATCTTCTTTTTTTTCCTGCTTTTTCTCCCCAAATACCCCCAGTTCATAGTTATATATTTTAATTGTGAGTCCTAGTTGTGGCATGTGGGACGCCATCTCAACGTGGCCTGATGGGTAGTGCCATGTCCGTGCCCAGGATCCGAACCAGCGAAACCCTGGGCTGCCGAAGCGAAGCACAGGAACTTAACCACTCGGACACGGGGCCAGCCCCTATTTTTTTTAATTGAAATTGTTATTTCTATAATATAGATTCACATGCAGTTGTAAGAAAAACTAGTACAGAGTAAAACTAGGTATACTTTAGCTAGTTTCCCTCAATGGTGACATTTTGTAAAACTATAGTAAAACAGCACAACCAGCATATTAACATTGATACAAGCCACTGATCTTATTTAGATTTCTTCAGTTTTACCTGTACTCAGTGTGTGTGTGTACTTAGTTCTGTATAATTTTATCACATGTGTAGGTTTGTGTATCCACTATCCCAGTCAAGATACTGAACAATTCCATCACCACAAAGATCCCTCCTGTTGTTTTTTTATAACCACACTCACCTCCCACCTACCTCACTCCCCAGTCCTTGGCAACCAATAATCCATTTCACATTTTTTATCATTTCAAAAATTTTATATATAATGGAATCAGACAGTATATAAACATTTGAGGTTGGCTTTTTTCATTTGGCATAATTCCCTGGAGAGTCATCCAAGTTGTTGCATGCATCAATAGTCCTTTCCTTTTTACTACTGAGTAATATTCCAGTTAAAGCCCGTCCAGTTAAAGGGCCGTTTCCACTATTTGGCTCTTAAAACGAAAGCTGTGACGAACATTCATGTACAGGTTTTGTGTCAACATCTATTTCCATTTCTCTGGGATAAATGCCCAAAAGTGCAGTTGTGGGTTATATGGTAATTGCATGTTTAGTTTGTTTTTTTTTAAAATATATTTTATTATTTGTTTAATTAATTTTTTTTTTGAGGAAGATTAGCCCTGAGCTAACATCTGCTACCAGTCCTCTCTTTTTGCTGAGGAAGACTGGCCCTGAGCTCCCATCTGTGCCCATCTTCCTCTACTTTATATGTGGGACACTTAGCACAGCATGGCTTGCCAAGTGGTGCCATGTCTGCACCTGGGATCCAAACCAGCGAATCTCAGACCACCAAGGCAGAATGTGTGCACTTAACCGATGCACCACCAGGCCGGCCCCGCATGTTTAGTTTTATAAGAAGCTGCCAAACTGTTTTCCAGAGTAGCTGTGCTGTTTTACTTTCCCACCAGCAGTGTATGAGTGATCAGTGTCTCTGCATCCTTGCTAGCACTTGGTATTTGTCACTTTCTTATTTTAGCCATTCTGATAGGTATGGGGCGACATACCATTGTGGTGTAATTTGCATTTCTTTGATGGCTAATGATGTTAAATATCTTTTCATGTGCATATTTGCCATCAATATAACCTATAAGCTGAAATATCTGTTTCTTTTGCCCATTTTCTGATGAGAATTCTTGGTTTTTTCTTTTTAAGAATTGTTTTGTAATTAAGTGTCATTTGGTGCCCCACTCCCTAGAGAGTGAAACTCAAACTAAACTCTGTAGCTTAGTATGTAAGACTTTTTGTGGTCTGGTCCCACATGATGACCTCGTGATCTCACCTACTATAAAGAGTGACCAATGTTCCTGAACACCCCTTTCATAGTTCCCCCCCGCCCAAAAGCTGGTGATTTTATTTTTTGTTTATTTATTTATTTTATTTGTGAGGAAGATTGTCACTGAGCTAACATCTATGCCAGTCATTCTCTATTTTGTATATGGGATACTGCCATAGCATGTCTTGATGAGCAGTGTGTAGGTCCACACCCAGGATCCAAACCCACAAACCCCCGGCTACTGAAGCAGAGAGCACGAACTTGACCACTAAGCCACTGGGCTGGCCCCTCCCTTTCATAGTTTTGTTCCACTACCTGACATACCCTTTCCCCCAGACAGGTTATCTCTCATCCTTCTAGACCTGACGCACATGCTACCTTTCATGGAAATGTCGCCTCCCAATGTAGGAAAGGAAACAAAATACCCCCATGTCCACCTATCCCCTTATCAACACTTACCCAGTTCTATTTTCCTTTCTAACACTTCCTGTTTGTGTCAGTATATTATCTGTTTATTTTTATGCTCATCTGTCTCCTACTAGAATACAACCTGCATGAATGGGAGGTAGTTAATTTTATTACGTAGCTTTGTCTCCAGTGCCTAGAACGGTACTGTATGCCTGACAACAGTAAACGTTTCTTGAAAGACTGGATGAGGAAGTAAATTTGTGGATACTTGTGTCACCACTCCCTTTTCTAGCTTATTGCCTGGCATATGCTGCTTATGGTATAAGAAAAGTAGTACTAACATTTACTGTATTGATTATGTACAAGGCACCTCTTTCCTTGGTCTGTCTACTATTGCACAGCACTAACTCATCATTTTATCATAGCACTTTGCTAACTTCCCCCTACCACCCTCTCCAAAAAAAGAAACAAAAGATATATGAGATATAAGAATAAATATTGTAAGAGATTATAAGCACCTTTGTATCCTTGGCCCCAGCAGTTACCTGGCACAAAATAGGTGTTCACCTCTGAGTAAATAGTTGTCAGGTTAAATATTGCTTTTACTTGTGTGAGGTCAGAATCCAGCTGCATTTTGAGTAAACCAGTGTCCCACTGACCAGGCTTCCAGAATGCACAGGAAACATCTGTTAATTTTGGAGAGCAGTTACACTGATTTGGAGAATTACTGCTGTTCGCTAAAACAAAGCTCCCTTGGAGCAGAGAGGTGGAGTAAGAAGGCCTCACATGCGTCTGTCTATATTAGATACATAGTGAGCATCCTTCCTTATTTTGGAATAGTTAAGCAAGAAACCACTAAATTCCTCTCATTCCACTAGTCCTTTGACCAAACCTGCAGAAGGAAGCCGTGGGGTCTAAATTCCTACACCCATCAAAGGCAGTTTTTCATAGTTTCTTAAGTAGTACAGATCTTAACGTATCTTCTTGTGCTATTCGGAAAACGCAAAGACAATTGTATCACTAAAAAAAAAATCAAAGTTTTATGAAAATCTTCTTAAATGAAAGAACTGTCCCTGTGTCTCATATGTAGTCATACTGAAAGTGAAAAAATCTGGGCAGTCTGTAGGTACCTTTGGAGTTAGCAAAATTTTGCTAAGATGTCCCAAAGTCGAAAGCCTGCTGAGGGGCCTGGTGCAGTGTTTGTATACGTGGGGAAATGATCAGAATAGTTTAGCTACAGAAAACGTGTTTTTCCTTGTCGGGTGAATTATCCACATAATTATTTCAGGATTTGAACACTTATCTATCTACCAAAATATTTTAGACGCTTTGCTCTGTCATCTCCAAATAAAGTGTGTTATGAACCCCGGTATGGACTAGTTGGGTATTCAGATGGGAAAGACGTAAGAGTCTTACTTAAGAAAGTTAGAAAATCTTTTAGAAAAATCTTAAGAAAACTTCTTACTGTTATCCTTTAGCATTCTCTCTGTACAGCAAATAAAATCCCATGTTCTAGCTGTTAAGAAGCCAGCTAAGGTATACGTACGGATTTGCACAGATAACCTGTGAAAGCTATTTAATAGATTACGTCTTTCCTATTAATGTATTAAATACTACTACTAGTTAACAGGTGCTTACTGCACATTGAATGTGTGCTGAGCACCATATTTAGGGAAATATAAAAGGAACTTTTTTTTTTGTTGAGGAAGATTGGCCCCGCGCGAACATCTGGTGCCAATCTTCCTCTTTTTGCTTGAGGAAAAGTGTCAGTGAGCTAACGTCTGTGCCAGTCCTCCTGTATTTTGTATGTGGTATGCCGCCACAGCATGGCTTGATGAGTGGTGTGGAGGTCCATGCCCAGGATCCGAACCCATGAACCCCAGGCTGCCAAAGCAGGGCATGCAAACTTAACCACGACATCACCAGGGGGTCCCCTAAAAGGAACTTCTAAAATGGAAATTGGTACTAAGGCTTTAGCAAAGAATAGAAAATAAAGATCTGAAAGGTGAACGTTTTCTATGACTATTAAAGAAATGGGTTTTGGTCTCATTAAAATATATGAAATCTTTTCATAGGGCACAATTTAAATACTGCAAAAATAAGCAAATACAATAGTTCTAATAGGTTGAGGAGCTTTTCTGATGGTAAAATGAGTTTAGGTATGTTTTTATACCCAGTAGATACTTGATTAACTGTTGATGCTTTCATACAGTAGGCTAAAATGAGATTTTAGCCATTTTCTTGAATGGGGCCTTATTACATTGACTCACTGTGGTAGTAATTCTAAGCGTCTGTAATTCTTTTTTTTTTTTTTTTTTTTTGTGGAAGATTAGCCCTAAGCTAACATCTGCTGCCAGTCCTCCTCTTTTTGCTGGGGAAGACTGACCCTGAGCTCACTTCCTTGCCCATCTTCCTCTACTTTATATGTGGGATGCCTGCCACGGCATGGCTTGCCAAGCGGTGCCATGTCCACACCTGGGATCCGAACCGGCAAACCCCGGGCTGCCAGAGCAGAACGTGTGCACTTAACTGCTGTGCCACCAGGCTGGCCCCTAAGTATCTGTAATTCTTACTGACCCCTCCTACTGTTAAGAAGCAAAGTATTTTTGTATGCTCTTTAATACTCTGTAAATTAATGTCTGCCTGCTCATTGAAATCTTGGTCCCAGTAAATATTTCTGGGGGCCTTTCTCCCAATGCCCTGTGGGCGGATTCCATGAGTAAAATCTGTGACTGGGAACAGAGGTGTTGGAGTGTTTAAACACCTCTGATTCACTCACTATACTTACCTGAAGTTAGGGTGAAAACATTCTTTCCTCCCTGGGTTTACCTTACAGGGAATTTATCATTTTCCCTGACGGCAGGTAGACAGTCTCGAGGGTTAGAAGTGTGTCATTCATTTATAGGCTGTCTGCAGGAAGTATGCTGAAAAATATTGCCATAAACCACGTCAACATGGTCTGAGTTTTTGCATTTTGAGGAAGGTCCAGATGCGGATGGCTGTCTCCAGCCCATCCTTTCTCTTGCCTTTGAGCTTTCCTCCCCAAGTATTCAAAAAAATACTGTTTATGAAGAATGCTTGGGGCCAGCCCCGTGGCCAAGTGGTTAAGTTCATGCACTCCACTTTGGTGGCCCAGGGTTTTGCCTGTTCGGATCCTGGGCGCTGACATGGCACCGCTCATCAAGCCATGCTGAGGCAGCATCCCACATGCCACAACTAGAAGGACTCACAACTAAAAAAAATATATACAACTATGTACTGGGGGGCTTTGGGGAGAAAAAGGAAAAATAAAATCTTTAAAAGGGAAAAAAAAAAGAATGCTTGAAATAATTGAGATTAGTAAGCTTGGAGAAGGGAGAATGGGGATTCTTAATTCTTTATGTATTAATTTTTTAATTATAAAAGTTATATTGAATCCTTGTGGTTTTTTTTTTTTTAAATGTTAAATGTGCATAAAGTGAAAAGTAAAATGCTCCCTCCTTTTCCTCTTATTATCTCCCTCCATTCCAGTTGAGAGAAAAGGGTTTTTTGGGGGGTTTCATTTGTTTGTTTGTTTTGCTTTCTTAATATGGAAAGTTTTAGAATAAATGGAAAGTTTTGGAGTAATCAATCTCTGTCCCCAGGAGACCATTGTTATCCTGGAGGTACTTGAGAAGGGCAGAGGCTGTCAGCACTGTTTCCCCCTGGGCAGGAACGGAGTCTTCCTTCTTGCGTGTCACCTCAGTGCTAACACAAAGCCTAAGCCACCGGGGGCTCAGTGAAGAGCCAGGGTAATAACGCGTATGTACTTCTCAAAGTGGGGAGTAGATGGCACTTTGTCTTTCTCCCCACTCCTTATTTCTCTCCTCTTTCTCTCTTTTCTTACTGTTTTCTGGTATCTTAATTTCTTCTTGCTTCCCTCCTGTCCTCTTTTCTTGTGCCTTTAACTAGTGGCTCAGAGCAGGGGATCAGTGTTTGAAGTGCTGTCTACTACTCTTTCCACTTTAGTCCAGTATGAAAATGTGTATTTAGGAAAGAAATACAGGTACTTTGCTTTACGCTGCAAAATGAAATTCACATACTAAAGGAATCGGCAACTTCACTGCATGAGTGACATGCTTCTTATGTCATTCGTAGTTTGAGCCTGTGTCACTCCTCAAGGTTGTCATCATCATGATCATTTACCAAAGAGGGACAAAGCTAGCTTTTAGAAAGGAGCTTTAAAAAGTATGTTGAGGTCTAGTAGGGTACCCCCAAAGTCATTTATGTTGGTGACTGAAATTCTTTTAGAAATAGGAGACAGTATTGTGATATACGTGAAACTGATTCTTCTGAGCTTCGAGATATTACTGTACGAGTAGGAAGCTACTAAACAGGAGCAGTGAAATTAAACATGGAACACAAGCCCGGGAGTGACCTGCTGCAGAAGCGTGGCTCACATGACCTCACCGCAGGAGTTCTTTACTCAGACCTGGACGCTGCGGATGAGCTGTTTCACATGACTGATAATGCAGAAGCTTCTCTCTGAAGTCATTTCTTATACAAGCCTAGACTTTTAAGCGTCTAGAGTAACAATTTATTTTTTTAATGTTAGAGGTGACACTTTAAATATGTGTATGAGGAGAAAGAGAGTACACACAAGCAAGTGAGCTTTCTGTGTACGAGGCATTGTTCTAAGTGTGATATTTGTGTTAATTCATTTAATCATAAAGCCCTCTCACGAGGCACAATATTATTGTCATTTTATGGATGGGGAAACTGAGGCACGGTAAGTTTAAGAGCTTACTTACTTTCACTTAGCTAGTAAGTGGCAGAGCTAAGATTCAAACACAGGTAGTTTTGCTCCAAAGCAGATATACTGCTTTCTTCTGGATCATCTACTATACGAAGGGTCAGCAAACGTTTTCCATTAAAGGATCAATAGAAAATATTTTAGACTTTACAGGCCATATGGTCTCTGTTGCAAGTATTCAACTCCACAGATACAGCACAAAAGCAACCGTAGACAGTGCAAAAACAAATGTGCGTGGCTGTGCTCCAATAAAACTTTATTTGTGGACACTAAAATTTGAGTTTTATGTAATTTCCAGATCATGAAATATTATTTTGGGGTTTTTTTCACCTTTTAAAAATATAAAAGCCACTCTTAGCTCACGGACCTTACAAAAAGAGGAGGTAGGCTGGATTTGCCTGCTCATACTATACTCTTTTTGTGTGAGATATCAGGATAAAGTCCATTCATTTACTAACCCATTCAGGTAAGAAACAGAGCGGGTGTCATACTAAATTCTGGGGGTACCAGGGTGAATGAGAACAAAAGCTCTCCGTTCCTCTTGCCATTCTGCGTACTTAATGGACCATGACGTTCTCCCTCTTCTCTTGCCTGCTTTTTAAAAATTTGTCTTTATTTCTTGTCCATTGCATGTACCAGACATGTTCACATTATCTCATTTAATCTTCATAGCCAGTGGTATTATCTCAGTTTTATAGGTTAGGGAAGTATAAAGTTAAAGAGCCTAATTAGCTAGCCAGTTACTCTCAGCCAGGTGAGTGGCGGAGCCTAGATTCAAGTGCAGGTTTGTCTTACACTGAAGCTGGTGTTTTTTCTTCTCTTCTCTACTGCCTTCTCTCTGCTCCTAGGGATGTATGGAACTATGATGAACTGTTTGTGACCCTGTCAAAAGTAAATTTGTTTAACTCAGTTCTTTTTTTTTGTTTTTTAAAGATTGGCACCTGAGCTAACAACTGTTGCAAATCTTTTTTTTTTTCCTGCCTTTTCTCCCCAAATTCCCCCAGTACATAGTTGTATGTTTTAGTTGTGAGTCCTTCTAGTTGTGGCGTGTGGGACGCTGCCTCACTGTGGCCTGACCAGCGGTGCCATGTCCGCACCCAGGATCCTAACCAGCAAAACTCTGGGCAAACGAAGCAGAGCGCGCAAACTTAACCACTCGCCCACAGGGCTGGCCTCATGTTTATCTCAGTTCTTGAATTCATGTTTATTTTCGCTTTGCTTCCATTTTCCTTGATTCTACCTTTGGAAGATATTACCCAAGTTTGATAGAAATGTTCTGAGTTTTCTTGGTTTCCCAGTCAAAGAAGCTAAAAACAATCATGGAGCTAGTCAGCAGTGTAACTAGTGGAAAAATGCATTGATGCATGGGATTAAGAGGGGAGGAAAACCCAAGTCCTTTGCTGATGCCCTCTATAGCCTCTTGGTCTTGAAAAAATGGACCTGTATCCCCAGGGTGCTCTGACAAAGAAATGGGTTCCATATGAGTCTTTGGGGTTATTGATGATTCATAGGTGGTCTAGAGTAGACCTTTAAGAGAGTTCCTTTGTGGACAGTACCTCTAGAAGCGAAATGGTAAACAAAATTGTTCATGTATACCTTTAAATAAAGAAGTGGACTGATTAATTCACGGGCGACAACTTAACCTCCCTCTCTCTGGCTACTTGTGGGCTCCCAAGAAGCCTCTACTATGCCTTTCCCAGTGGCAATGGGAAATTCCAAGTTGTGGGTATGGGAAAATCCAAGTTGTGGTTCCTGTTAGAAAATGGAAACACTCAAGTAGACTTGGATAAAATAAGATCTGGGACTGAAAGCAGAGGTCCTTTGGGTTTGACTACTGGTTTCCTCGTAGTTCTCCACTACTTCATCATGGTGGGGTCTGTATTTAATGTAACATTTTAATATTCTGTAACATGGAATAGGTCATATTTTGGTAACACATATGTTAATACCTTTAACTTGAAAATTGCTTGAGTTTATCATGGCAGAGTCTGTTTGGATATATGCAAAATATAATTAGGTGTGTGTGAAGCTAACTTTATATACCCTTCAATATGGCTTCTCTGGATAATCCTGTTAGAAACCACTAGTGCACCTGCTTTGTATTTAAGGATCCCAGAAAATGGCACCCTCTTTGGTAGTTGACTTAATTAGGGCCATTTGGGGCCCTCTTGGTTTTCCCCAGATGTCAAGGCAGAACACAGTATTAGGCTTACACCATAGTGGTTTCATACTGAGTCACAATCAAGAGCATAGTATGGGCAGAGGAAATGGTCATATTTTCCAAAAGTCTTACCACCTGTTCAGTGGCTGTCAGGATTATGATGAAAAGACATGAATGGAAGCAATGTGACACGTATAATTGACACAAAAACACGTGGTCACCTGATTAGAGACAGTAGTCAAAGGGTGAGCTGTTTACTTACTCATCAACCAGTCTCAATCCCCTGGCCCGGCTCCCCCACTAGGTTCCCTAGTCTCGTGTTAAAACCTGGTAAAGCCAAGAGGAGGGGTTGGGTTTGGATCCCCAGTTCCCATCATGGATAGATGACTGTCTTTTGCTTTGGCTCCTTGCCAGCCATATTGGCAGTAGGGAGCTCTCTCTAACTTGGTAGACTGCCTTACTTCGCATCACACAGATATGCCCAGATCACTCTCCGCATCACTTCCATTCCATCTCTGAGCCTTTATTTACACCATTTCCCCTCCAGTCCTCCCCGACTTAGGACGCCTTTGCTCCTCTCATTTGCTGGAGTCTGTTCTCTCCAATGCCTGTGCCTCAAACCTCTCTGACTGCCCCAACCTGCATGGGATACTTATTTCTCTGGCTCTGTAGCCCTCAGTGTCTGTGCACTGCCTTTAACATTTAGCATGCGCTAACTTTTAGTTGTTCTCTTTTTAGAAAACAGCCCCTGCCTTTATCCTAATTACTGTGGTTATCCCAATTCCCCTTGTCTTTATCTGTTTAGGAAAGTTTCTCTCAGCAGGTAAAAAGAGAAATAACCAATAGAATTTATAGTTTGAACATTATCTATAACTAATTCTGTTAGATTATCTTCATCCAGCGCCTAAAATAATATATGATACATAGAAGCCCTCAAATATTTATTGAAATAAATGGCATAGCAGTTTTATATATTTGAAATATTATAAAATATATATGTGAAAACGTATATATGTATAAATATATGTGTACAAATATATATATATGTGTGTATGTCTAAATATGGAGCACCCTCATGTAGCCATCTCAACCTCATTATTTATAGTGGCCTTTATTTGGTCTGATACCAATGAGCTACTTATTATATACAACCACGTGTCACTTAACAATACAGATACGTTCCAAGAAATGCGTCATTAGGCAATTTGTTGTTGTGCAAACACCAGAGAGGGTACTTATACAAACCTAGATAGTATAGCCTACTACACACCTAGGCTCCATGATATTAATCTTATGGGACTACCATCATGTATGTGGTCCGTTGTTGGCCAAAATACTGTTATGCGGCTCATGACTATAATGAGGAGGTGAAGGGAAGAAGTGATGTTGGGTCAACCCTAACTTTATTTAAAGTTTTTTTGCTTTTCAGCAAAATAAGCACCATCTTTGCTACAGTGACAAAACTGGATTGGGAACCTGCTATATTTTATTTAGAGGCATTTCTCAAATAAATTTGTATTAACAAAAAGGTTTCTGTCCACATTTCTTGAAGAACATTTTAAGGAATCATTCCTCAAACCCCTCCAAATTCTAAAAGAGCAAAATTGCTGGTAATTAAATGTTTGACATTTATTTTAGCTAGTGCTTATTTCAAGAGACGTTTTTATTATGACGGTTTATTCTTCTCTAGTTAGGAACAGCTCAGACTTGAACCAGACGCTTCCCAGCTAAGCTAGAGGGCTAGAGTGTCTGTTGGACTGTGAGCAACCTTGGCTTCTCCTGTGTCATTAAGACTGGACCAGGAACTCTGGACAGCATGATCATCCTTACTTACAGGCCGGGAGTTCCCCCACAACCCAGACTGAGTGCTGTGGAGATGCCTAATAGTATGGTGCTGATCACTGTGGCTGTTCACACAGCTGTGTGGTTACTCTGTGGGCCCTGCAGACTGTTACGCAATCCCCCTACAACTCTTTTTCTCTTTTTGAAGCCATGAGCTGGCTGGCCAGAAGGTCATGCTAATGGCTTTCCCAAATACGCCCCTATAGGCTGTCAGGGAAAGGCGTAGTCTATATACCTTTTCCACCTAAGAAATAGCTAAAGGGATAAAATAAAAGCAATCTTGAAAATGTGCTGAGCTCCAAACCTGGGATGGTGAGGGGAAGGAACAGGAGTATCATTTTTTTTTCTTTTAATTCTCATCACCCTGGGAAGAAATGAACTAACCCTAAAGAACCATCTTGTATAAAACTTCTCAGAGTTTCTGGGTTTGTGTGTGTGTGTTGTCTTTGAAAAAGTAATAATATGCATAATAAAATTGTTTTTAAAAGCACCAAAGGGTAAATTAGGAAGTTTCTTTCTTACCTCAGACCTTAGTTTCAGAGGCAACCGTTGTTATCATTCTTCTGACTGTTTCTACAGCTATCTACCAGGATATTTGTGTGTGTGTTTGCGTGTATACATTTTTATATATGTACATATATGTGTATGTGTATATATGTTTTTATGTGGATGTGTTCTTTTGTTTTTGCTTTTTACACAAACGGATGCACATTGCTCTGTGCCTTGATTTCTCTTTAACCTAGCAATATTCTTGGAGAAAAATCTATATCATTTTGCATAGGTCCACCTCATTTGTAAACAGCTGTTTAGTAATTCATTGTATCAGTGTGCCCCAATTTATTTAACCAGTCCTCTGTTAATGGCCATTGATGGGATGGTCCATCTTTTAAAACTGCTTCTTTGTAGTTAAACCTTACTGACTCTAAAACCACTTAACATAAAAGAGGTGCGAACGTCTGGATAGGTTCTCTTCTACTTTAAGGAATTTTGAATTCTGTTTGTTTTTTAAGCCATTTTCAGAGTTGTCCTGCCATGACTGTTTTAAATAGCAGCCTCAGCGTACTGATCCTGATTTTTGTTTTTAGTCAGTAGGGTATAATATTAAGAATCCTGGTAATAGATGCATTTCTGCGGAAGGGGATGGTAATGATATTTATAAGGGTAGAGGCTGCCCCTGGAAAATGAAGCAGGCCTGTTTTGTAGAGTCCATCACTGAAGCCTGGTATTCCTTCCTAACAGTCACCCCATGCCAGTTTTAAACAGTCCTCCAGTTTATGTTTCAGGGAAGCTGGGTATTTTTCTGTGGTTTCTTCTTCTGAAGCCATAGAACCCCAGCTTGCTAGTTTTAAAGGCTTGGTTGTTAACACCTCTAAAATTCATGAACCAAAGAGTAAAACCCTAATTGTGTACATTTTATGCTGCAGGTTTCTTTTTTACTTTCCTTTTTCCTTTTGGTAACAAACTCCTGCTATGCTGCCCCTTATTTTAGTGATTTTATTTATTTGTATTCTATGGTTATTAATCAAAGTGTTTTAACTCAAAAAAGTTAATATACTGCGTATGTATGTTAAATTATAGATTTTTTTTTACTGAAATCAAGATAATTAAACCATTGATTTTTAAAATTAAAATAAAGTTTGCCCTAACCTTTAGGCAGTCTCTCAAAAGAAGATAAAAAATTAATGCATATCACAAAACTAATGTCTATACTTTCCTTTGGGGGAAAGAATTTCTGCTATTCTGCTGTCATAAGAACATCAGCCATCCACAGCCTTACGTATTACTGAAGCATGGATGTTTCTTTTTAGTCAAAGCAGTTAGTAATGGAGAAGACCTATCAGCTGATCTGGTTTACCTCTCAGCATGGAGGGGTCACGCTTGTTGAACCTGATTTTTGTTTAGGCCAGATAAGTTTGCTTGAGACTCTGTGTTATCTCTTGGCTTTTATGTTCTCTCACCCTGGCTCTGCACATTCTTAAAATAATTGTGCAAGACCTTATGTTTGGAAAATCTGAAACATGACACAAATATATGAATCTTGTTTTATAAATAAGAGGGTGTTAATGGCCACATATGGCTATGTCATAAGTTGTGCCCTGTTTCTTAAAGTAGTAGAGAGAGAACTTGTTTTTAGGGGTAGTGCCCAGGAAGATCATCTGAGTAGGGGATGGAAAAAATTCTACAAGTACTGTGTAATTGGGAAGAGGACCTGAAAACGAGAATAAGGATGGTTTTTGAATTGTTTTTTTGTTGGTTTTATTCAACTTAACACTGGAATCTGCAATTCCGTAGAGAACTGAAGTAACAGAGTAGAAAGTTTTCTGGTGAAACTAAACAGAAACAATTTTCTGGTGGAAAAATTTGGTATATTATAATACATAACAATAAAAAGTTTTTTTACTAATTTTTCCATGTGATGTTCATCCTTCAAGTTCTTAATAGTAGTTTTTCCCACTCATTCTGTGATAAATACGAAAGCAGCCAAAGGAAACACATAATCACCAAGTCATAATGAGACAGTGTTTGCAAAAGAATTATAACAACATCCTGAGGACGAGCAGGTTCTGTTCAGTTTGGTCCAGGAGTAGAAAGAAGAGGAAGGGAAAGATCACAGAAGTTCATATTTACAAGTTGTGAGTTAAAAATGAGAAGGAAGCTTCTGAAGGTGAGGGTTTTGGAATGAACTTCTTTCTTCACGTTTGGGAGGAATGACATGGAACATTCTTTGTTTAAGGGGCTCAGAATAAAATCACAGGCAAGAGAAGAAAAAGATAGCTGAATTTGTCAACAACAGAGAACAGATTCAGTGCTTTAAAAGCATTCTTCAGTTCACTCTGCTTCTCCTCTTTCTTTCTCTGCTCTCTTTGTCCTCTCCCCTCCCCTTGCTGGAATTTTTAGTTTAATGGAGATTCACAAGCGTGTTTTGGTGGTGTTGCCTAGCTTGGCATTGTGCAGGTCTTACGTTCCTGAAAACTCTTAGGGGAAATGGATTAAATAAATATTTTTTTAAAAGACAATTCCTTCTAAAAGGGAAATCATCCTTGATGTGACATTTTACCTGAAAGAGAAATTTGATGTACTTCCAGTAGAGGATGTACTGTCCATATACAGAAAGTAACATAAACAAAAAAAATACAGTTGGTTTTTTTTTAAAGATTGGCCTTGAGCTAACATCTGTTGCCCATCTTTTTTGTTTTTTTCTTTCTCTCCAAAGCCCCCCGGTACATAGTTGTGTATATTCTAGTTGTGGATCCTTCTAGTTCTGCTGCCACAGCATGGCTTGATGAGTGGTGCTGGGTCTGCAGTCAGGATCCAAACTGGTGAAACCTTGTGCTGTCAAAGCGGAGAGCGCAAACTTAACCACTCAGCCACGGGGCTGGCCCTGGGTTTTTCTTTTTTAAGTGATGGTGTTAAATAATCATCACTTCAAATGTATAGATCCTTGACAGGTGTAATTGAAGGAACATTTGCCTAATTAGTAGGAATTTACTTCTGGCTTTACTTTTTTTCTCTCTTTATTCCAGCATACTTGAAAAAAACTTATTTTCTAGGAACAAGACTCCAACCAGAAGCAAATCTGACTTGGAAAGGAAGGCCTGCGGAGGTAGAGCCCAGTGTTGACTCTCTGCTGGTTGTTGTGGCTTACTGTCCTTGTCTTTCCATTATCAACTGTGAAATGACCAGGCAGGAAAGTGTAGAGGAGACACTATGTCCTGTTCCTTTAACCCGCAAAGCAGACAGCGTTAGGATGTTATCTTCCTGACGGTGGGAAGGAAATATAAAGAATAGAAGAGCCCCAAACACTATGACTAACATGGGTAAGGAATCCGTATTTCATTATCAGAAATTATCTAGATAGATTTGAAAGCTGTTAATGATTATGTGGGAAAATAGATTAATCAACAGTTTTTCTCTGTTTAATCATGTAGAGATGAACATGTAAATGTGGTACTAGATGCTTTCTTTCCTGATTTTGCTGCTAAACCCATTGTCTTTCCTTTAAAATCAGATCCCTTGTTAGCATATTTCTGCTTCAGCTGATGTCACCTTCATTTGCTGGTGACTGTTCATGAAACGTTGAAGGAGGACTCGAGTTTTGCCCGCACCTCTTTACCGTAGCCCTGATGATTTTTCTTCCTCTTGTGTCCGGTCATTCCTCTGAATTCCTGCTGTAGCCACCATGGATCAGGCCCCGTGGGCTATTGAAATTACCTCCTAGATCTTCTACTGCCACTGTGCCCACCCGCGCATTCTACCCCCAGTTAGTTCATTGGCATTGAGTTACAAGATTAATCCTCTTAAAATCCCCCACTCTGCTCTGCTTGCTTTCCTGTCTCCTAGGCTTCAGAAATCATAAATGGTCTCTAGTTCAGGAGTTCCCATCCAGGTGTGTGGAGAGTTCCTTTACCTTCGATTTAAGCTTTGAGATCATTAAGGGGATTTCACTGGTGCTAATAAACAGGGGTGTCCTTTTCCCTGGTTAGGTGGGGGTGGGGGGTGGGGCGGGGGCTGTGCTTACAGAGTTCGATTGATGGAAAAGGTGCTATTCTCTTCCCTGTTGCCACCAGCAAGAAAGAAGTATGGTGATGACATCCAGCTTGGAGGTCTATTAAGTAAACCTTTGAGGTCTGCTGGGAGATTTGAGTCTCCTTGCTAAAGGCCTATAAGATGAGTATAAACTATTTAGTTGTTTTTCATGCCTTTTGACAGCCTGGCACCTGTTGTATTCTCCAAGTTTGTTTTCCATTAGTTACTTAGAGGAAACTCCTGCTGCAGCTAAAATGTTCTTTTTGTTTTCTGAATACAAACATTCCCATTTCCACACCATTGATTGTGATGTGCTGGATGCCCTTCTCCTCTAAACCATACACTCTTCTCAGTATTCCTCCCAAACATTTCTTTGTGATCACCACTACCATGAATACTGCCTGAACTTCTGAAATTGAATTTAATAATACTAATTATTGTTTTTGTTTATTCTCTAAAAATTTATTGAGGGCCTGTTATGCATCATGGTGGTCTAGTGGTTAAGATTTGGCACTCTCCCTGACATGGCCCTGGGTTCGTTTCTCAGTCAAGAAACCACACGACCTGTCTGTCAGTTGTCATACTTTGGCAGCTGCATGTTGGTATGATGCTGAAAGCTATGCCACCAATATTTCAAATACCGGTAGGATCACCCATGGTGGGCAGGTTTCAGCAGAGCTTCCAGGCTAAAACAGAGTAGGAAGAAGGACCTGCCCACTCATTACCAAAAAAGTTGGCCATGAAAACCCTGTGAACAGCAGTGAAGCATTGTCTGATACAGTGCTGAAAGGTGAGAGGATGGTGCAAAAAGACTGAGCAGGGTTCAGCTCTGCTGTACGCAAGGGCGCTAGAAGATGGAATCGACTTGCTGGAACTAACAGCAAATTGTGTGTCAAGCAGTATGCTGGAGATTCAACTGAAAAAAGACAATTTCCTTGTCCTTAGTAGTTTACATTTTAATGAGAGAAACAAATATACCACCAAGTACAATCCAGTGTGATCATAAAGGATTCAGAAGAGTCAAGTAATGTAATTTGGGATGGGGAGGGAGTGGTCAGGGAAGTTTCCTGTAGGAAAGTAATTTTCAGAACTAAAATCTCCCATTTTATGGCAGTATATTTTGATCCATCTAGTTTTAATATTTAAAACTTTTTTTCCCCTTGTTCTTAAATGTTACCTTTGTAAACATTTCTATCCCTAACGGATGTGGCAACTGCTGGTTTCTGTCTTCTTAATAATGGCTTTCCAAATGCTGGACCAAGAAACACCTTTCAGCTCTCTCTCTAGACAAAATAAACCTAATTTCCTCACAGGTGCCGCAGCCCTATCACTGATGATTTGAAATTTTCATACTGTGGAGTCCAAAAGAGCGCACAGATGGTGCAATCCAAAAAAGCAAATTCCTGGGATTTTGTTACAACCAGATTTGTAGGTTGGGTGGGGCCTCAGGTTTTGTATTTCTAAGAAGCTCTTTGGTGATGCTGAAGCTGACTGAGTATGTTTGAGTAACAGGGTTTTAGGGGATGTAAAGAGGTAAAGAATTAAGATAAAAAACAAGTGAATGTATGTTTTCTTCTCTATATATGGATGGATCCTGCAGTCTGTACATCCTGTTAACCCTCATTTACTCTCACTAATCTCAATCAGCTAATTACCCAGCTGGGTTGGGCCCATATCCCTGCAACCCAGAGACAGTGAATCTTGCTAATGATCTGACTGGAAAGCTTCCGCCCTTCGCTCCCCACCCCACACTCGGGAGTGAGTCTCCTCCGTGTCATGGGGAGCTGTGATAAGGTGTGCACCCAGCTCCTTGAGGCTGTGCTGTGATTCGCTGAGGCGCCCCAGCACTGAGTAATAGGAAACCCCGTCTTTGGCAGAGGGAAGTGTTCCTTTTGGCATTCTGCCTCCATCCAATTGGATTGTGTAACACTTGGGCTCAAGAAATGGCATCTGAGGCAAGTCTGTATCCTGCAATGTATAATCAGGAACTGGCAGAAAATTTATCTGTGGCTTTTAAGATTCCAGTTAGAAATTCTCATAACTTGTAGGAGCCTTGGCAGTTGAGTGACCTGCCCATGACCTGCTACAGGAGCCTTCTAGAGTGAATTGCAGCTGTCCATTCTGCCTGTTTCCCCTGATGATTTTCTGTGGCTCTTTTACTGACTCTTCTATTTTACAGACATTCTCGTAGACTACAGACAGGAAGGCAGTTGCTCCAGGCAATTTGTTCTGAGTCTTTACAATCAGAGCTAGAAAGAATTCTTTTCTGTCTTCTTCTTGGGGAACTTTTCTATGGAATTCCCCCCACAGAATGGATTGCAACAGTGGCTTTTAGATTCAAAAGATCTGTCTTGATCAAACAAAGTAGGAAATGTTGATGACGTCAGGCTGGTGAGGAGGGGTTGGTACATGACCTGTGGTTTTCAAATCTTAGCATATATCTCCTAGGGGCCCTGCACCCCTAGAGTTTCTGATTCAGTAGGTCTGGAGCAAGCCTGAGAATTTGTGACATCCTCGTTCCTTCTCATGTTTTATGATGTGGTTACATGAAAGGCAATTGATAATAACCAGGAAGGTGCACACATATTCACAAAAGCACATTTATTGTTGATTGTGATCACCATCATTACCTTCCAATTCTCGTAGATTTGTGAGTTGCCATTTAAAAAACAAAACAAAACACTGAAACCCACCTCTTGTAATGTTCCTGTGTAGCCAGTGCCCTTTTGTAATAACCCAGCCTGAGTCCTGTGAGATTTCTTGGTTTGTTCTAGTAGAGACCTGATGTTCTAAAGTAAGGATACTTGGAAGCATAGGATGGGGGCAGCTGGGAAACTTACTTCTAACCCACCTTCCTATCATGAAAATACGTGTTTTTTAAGATGATCCATTTTAAACCCCAAATGAATTTGGGTTTTTGACAACTGAGATGGGGAAAAGAAAGGGGAAGTTTGGTTGATCTGGCTATTTCCATCCCTCTAAATCCCTTAGGTGTAACCTACTTACATCACATGAATAAGCTGATTGATTCTGCTTGTTTGTTTTGGTAGTATTCCTTGTTATTAAAGGTGACTAATGCGAGACTTTCTATTAAAGCAGTTCTGGAGCATCCCAGGAGGGACACAATGATCTGGATCTTGGGCTTAGTGACCTTCCTTCGGATGAGGAGGAAGTCATCAACAGCTCTGACGAAGATGATGTCAGCTCTGGTTCTAGTAAAGGGGAGCCTGACCTCCTGGAAGATAAACAGGTATATTTTGATATTTAATTGTTTCTACTTTTGGTTTGTTGCCTCTGACGACACTTGGAAGTAACATTTATCAACATGATAGGCACAAAATCTTTAGTTTTCTTAAAACTTATAAAACGTTTTTCTAATTTAAATATAATTCATGCTATAATATGATGCCTAAGATGTTTTCATATTTCCAAGCACATATCACTTAGAGATTACTTAGTAATTTTTGAGAATTATTTTTGGTAATGTCCATTGCTTTCAGTTTTTTAAAATTATTTTATTGAGGTTGCATTGGTTTATATCATTGTGTAAATTTCTGGTATACCTTATTTTATCTTAGTTTCCGTATAGTCTACATTGTGTTCACCACCAATAGTCTGGTTTCCATCCACTGCCGCACATATGTGCCCCTTTACACTTTTCACCCTCCCCCAACTCTGGTTTTCTTTTTGATAACAGAAACTCCTCTTAGGATTGTTTCCTGTACTGCTACTAATTCTACTTGAAAGAAAGGCAGTAGATGCATTTCAGACCCAATGAATCTTTCTAGGGATAGAATAAAGATTGCTGTTAATAGTGTATCAGGGTTTGCTTTGAAATAATCCAGTATGTGTATATTTCCAGTTTACATGAAACAAGACCGTCCTTGTATTGATGATTAAGATGTGTCACAGGTCCATGGGGGTTCATTATATTGTTTCTCTAGATTGACATGAATATCTATTTCATTTTACATCATATTTCTTTGAATAAAGATAGAATTACAGGGAGAAAATTAGGATATCAGCAATATCCCCAGAATGTGTTGGGATATTACAGCAAGATGGAATTTGAAAGAATCCACATAGCAAGCATATCAAGCCAGAGAGAAAATACGTGTCACCTAACTTCTATGCCATAATTTATCAATCTATTATGCTTCCTGTTTAATATGCTTTTCCTTTGTTTAAATTCATTTTCAGCCTTAAATGAATTGCACATGTTGTGTAATTGTCTGCATTTAAATCACAGCTCTACTACCTGTGATCTGGGTAATCTTGGGCAAATTATTTAACTGCTTTAGGCTAAAGAGCCCTATTTTATGAAGAAAAGAATAGTACTTGTCTCGTAGAATTGTGAGGACTAAATGATTTGTAAAGTCTTAGAATACTGTCCAGTAGATGGTAAGAACTTAATGATTGTTTATTATTTATTGCTTGCAAGACTTCATTTCTGTGCTGTAAAGTATTGAATCACGGTGTTGGGAGTAACCACAAGAAATTATTTAGCCCAAGGCAAGTGAGTTTTAAGACTCCTAAGTCAGATGAATGACTGTTTTTCTTAAAGACCTGTAGCATGCCTCAGCAGTGTATGGGTTTTACTTTGACTGTCAAGTAATTCCTCCTGTGTTTTATTGGTATCTGTCTTGCTCTAATGTGAAAGTTCATTCTCCTTGTTGCTTCTTCACAGAAATAGATTCTACAAATATTTATGGAATACCCACTAAGTTCCAGGTACTGTTGGTATGTAGTAGACATGAAACTGTCCTCAAAGTCCCTGCTCTTGAAGAGCTTACATCCTAATGGAGCAAGAGGGACCGTAAATGCACAAGCAGTAAGAACTTCAGAGTACTACATACTGTAAAGTGTGTAAAACAGTGTGTGCTAGAAATTGGAGACTACTTAGGATTAAAGCCTTTAGAAAATGATATTTGACTGAGACCTAAATTATTGGCAGGAGCCAAAGCTTGCAGAGTTTGGGAAAGAGCCTTGAAATGGTCTTCCTCTCAAAGGGCCATGATTAAATCAAGCTTTACTCTCTTTGATCAACAAAACTTCTTTCTTTTCCTAACAAATACTGTTTTCTTTCGTTATGGTCTATTTGTTTATCTTGCTGAGACCCTCTGCAATTTCTCCCCATACTTCTTGAAGTATAGTGACCAGAATTGGTTTCCACACTCTCCTTGGAATCTCACTGAACGTGGCATAAGGGAAGGATTAGTCTCTAACCTTTTCGTGTTATGCATCTTTCCAACACATCCTGTCATAATGCTGCCTGGTTGACTCATTCGTTTTGTGGTCATTGGAGACTTCCAGGGTTCCTTCCTCTGCATTTGTGCCTGCCTTTCCTTTCCCTTCCGGTATTTATATTATTGGTTTTTTTGTCTTTAGTTGTGCCACGTTGCAATATCTGTTAAATCTTTATCTGTTTTTAAAATGAGATCTCTTCAGTTAATTCTGGACGTTTAATGTTTTTGTACCTGATGCCAGTGTATTCATAATGTGCTTCCTTTAGAATTCTCAGCCACTCTGATGAGTTTGCTCTCTATTCATCTGAGACCTCAGTAGCAATAATAAAATAGACTACTTCTCCCTGTCTAGGCAGTTGTTAATCCGTCTAAACATAGCCTTACTTTTCTCTTGAGTAATTGGCTTTCATAATGGTTAAGAAGAACAGTCTTTGGAGCCAGATTGCCTGGGTTCTCACCACTTACCAGCTCTGTGATTATGAGCAATTTACTTAACTTCTCTGTGCCTTAGTTTCCTCATATGTAAAAAGAGGAGGGAGCAGGGTGGACATTTTTCCTGATTTTCTAGGATTGTTGTGATGATTAAATGATTATACACTATTTAAAACAGTACCTGTCAAAGTGAGTGCTCAGTAGATTTTAGCTATTACTATTGGCTTATGTGAAAAGAAACAAGCAAAATCTTAAGCATCTCAAGTCAAACTTTATATAACCTTACCAAATAAATATATATTGTTTCAAGTTTGCCAGTTCTTATCTTTGGATTAATCAATCTGAAACGTGTATATGAAGGGCTGTATTGTGTTCTAATGGAAAAATATGTCATTTGACATCCTAAGACCCATGGTTTAATCTCAGCTCTGCCAATTACCAGCACATGACTTTGGTCAAATAATTTTTTTTTTTTTAGCCCTTAAACAGATTTTTTTTTTATTATTAATATTATGGTAGATTACAACCTTGTGAGATTTCAGTTGTACGTTATTGTTATTCATGTTGTGGGTACACCACTTCCCCCTTTGTGCCCTCCCCCCAGCCCCCCTTTTCCCTGGTAACCACCGATCAGTTCTCCTTGTCAATATGTTAACTTCCACCTATGAGTGGAGTCATACAGAGTTCATCTTTCTCTGTCTGGCTTATTTCACTTAACGTAATACCCTCGAGGTGGTCAAATAATTTTTAAAGTCAATTAGCTTATTTACATGACTCCCATTCACAATGGACTTCAGGTACCCAAAAGAAAAAATTTTATGTAATAAGAAATGTCAAAATATATAGTTAAAGAAGTCAAAGTGTTAATAAATACTGCTGGAATTACTGGTTATCCACATGAAATAGAATCATGTTAGATCCCTTCCTTTCACCATATACAAAAATGAACTCCAAATGGATCATGAACTTAAATGTGAGAGCTGAAACTGTAAAATTCTTAGAGGAAAATATAAGTAACTCTTAATGACTTTAGGTTAGACAAAGGCTTCTTAGATAAAAATAAATTGGACTTCATCAAAATTAAAAACTTTTGTGCTGCACACAGTGCTACCATCAAGAAAATGAAAAAACAACCCACAGAATAGGAGAAAATATTAGCACGTATCTCTGATAAAGGTCTTGTATCCAGAATATGTAAAGAACTCTTACAATTCAACAGTAAAAAATGAATAACCCAATTAAAAAATGGGCTAAGGATCTGAATAAACATTTCTCGAAAGAAGATATACAGATGGCCAATAAGATATACAAATGGCCATGAAAAAATGCTCAACATCATTAGCCATCGAGGAGATGCAAAGCAAAACCTCAGTTAGCTATCATTTCATACCTACTAGGATGATTATAAAATAAAAAAGACAGACATTAACAAGTGTTGGTGAGGATGTGGAGAAATTGGAACACTTACACACTGCTGGTGAGAATGTAAAATGGTGCAGCCGCTTTGCAAAACAATCTGGCATTTTCTCAAGAGGTTAAATATAGAGTTACCATGTAATCCAGCAGTTCCACTTCTTGGTATATACCCATAGGAAATGAAAACATACATCCATACAAAAACTTACATAGGAATGCTTTTAGCCACATTATTCATAATAGCCAAAAAGTGGAAAGAACTCGAATTTTCATCAACTGATAAATGGATTCATGAACTGATGAATAAACAAGATGTAGTTTATCCATACAATGCAATATTACTCACTAGTAAAAAAAAATGCTAAAACATGGATGAACATGTTGAAACATAGATGAATCTTGAAAACATTAGGCAAGTGAAAGAAGTCAGTCAGAAAAGACATGTTGTATACTTCTATTTATATGAATTGTCTAGAATAGATACATCCATACAGACAGAGAGTAGGTTAGAGGTTGCCAGGGGCTGGGGAGAAAGTAGGATGGGGAGTGACTGCTAACGTGGAGTTTCTTTTTAGGGGGATGAAAATGTTCTAAAGTTAGATGGTACTGATAGTTGCACAACCCTGAATATATTAAGAAACCATTGAATTGTATACTTTAAAGGGGTAAAATTACATTTTATGGAATGTGAATTACATCTCAATAAAGTTGTTTAAGAAAATAAGAAATCTCGCTAAAAGGAAGACAATAGCGCTAAGTGTACGATTAGTACACAGTAATGCATATCATATAATCCCATTACGTCAGCCAAGGATGGGCCACACATTTGGCTTTTAGCAGCCCAGGTAAAGAAGGCGATAGCAGATTGCAAAAGAAAACTTCTTTGGAGTAGAAGCATAGGAAGAGAGCTTCTTTTATAATTTTTTTGACCCTCTATTTCTCAGTCTATAGAATAGGACAATAGTATTAAATGAGTTATTCTAAGGCTTAAAGAATAACAGTCGCAAAACCACTTGGAAAGTCAAGAAAGTTTTTGTACACTAAACACATGTAATATACTTCTTTGATTGTGTTTGTGATCGGTTATATTAGTTTTCTAGGGCTGCTGTTACAGAGAACCATGAACTGAATGGCTTAAAACAACAGGAGATTATTGTTTCACAGTTGTGGAGGCCAGAAGCTTGAAATTAAGGTGCCGGAAGGCCAGCTCCCTCTGAAACCTGTGGAGGAGAATCTTTCCTTGCCTCCTCCGAGTTTCTGGTGGTTTGCCGACAATCCTTCACATTCCTTGGCTTGTAGCTACAGCACTTCGCTCTCTGCCCCCATTGTCACGTGGCATTTTCCCTTCACATATCTGGATCTCTTCTCTTCTTGTGAAGACACCAATCATATTAGATTAAGGGCCCATCCTACTCCAATATGACTTCATCTTAACTTACTAATTATATTTACAATGACCCTATTTCCAATAAGGTCACATTCTGAGGTCCTGGGCGTTAGGACTTCAACATATTTTTGGGGGGAACATAATTCAACCCATAACAGGTGCCATATTGCGTAGACATATAAGGGACACATCACTGATATGTGTCTGGGTGCCAGTAACTATTGCTCGTGAAAGTACCAGACTCAGTAGGAGGACAGAAGAAAGGAAATGTGCCACTGTGCCCTTGTTTTAACTTTGTGAAGGAAAGGCAAAAATGTTTTAAAAGTTACTTGTGTAAAGATGGAAGACCTACTGTGAGGGGGAAGAAATTGGACACTGCTCCACTCCTGTGTGCCTGTGCTTGTGTATGTGCTGTGGATGTGTTATGACACTCAATCTTTAAAAACATAATAAGATAGAGGTTTGACATATATACTGTTTTTCTTCTCTTCACATGACGAAAAGGAGTTTTTATAGGTTAAGTAACTTGCCTTGGAACCCCTTGATTTGGGATTTTTAACCAAAATCTGTCTCTATTAATAACTTGGTACAAGCCACAGAAGCTGAATAATGTTTGGGTTGGGGAGGACTAGCCTTGCTAATCTCTTTCTCCTTTTCTAAGTTTTTAGTTTTATGTTTTTTTGGTCTTTCCTTTCAGTGCTTAATAAATGATTGAAAAATGAAATCGATTCATTATGGTTAGAGTATTCAGCACTGTTCACCTTTCCTGCATATTGACTTCCTTGTCTCTTTCTTTCACAAATTTTCTTTGTAAAACAGCTCGTATGATATATACCCTCATGAAGCAAGGGGTGAAAACCTGAGAGAACTTTGTCCTAGAGATTACTCATGGTGTCGCTTCATTTTGGGGGGATACTTTAATGGTAAAGAGATGTTTCTCAGGCAGATCTGGTTAAGTTTTTTCTTTCTAGTGAAACTCTTGAGTAGCATAGCAGAGGCCTTTTAAGAATTCTATTAAAAAATAATGGATAAATTTCACAGAACTTTGCTTGTAGTGAGAAAATATAAAAAGAGGAGAACACAGTTAAGAATTTTCAAAGCTGGGCTATTATCAAGAGATCAAAATGTAAAACTGGATTTCAGATCAAAGGTTCTGTTTGGGAATTTGACTTATTTTATGACCTTGACAAAGTAATGTCGTTTGTGGCTCATGTTCCAGCTTCCACGGCAGTGTACTTTTGGGAGATGCAGTTATTTAACAGGCGGTGTGCTTTGAAATGTGATGTAATTTAAGTGAGGACTTTCATTAGCTGAAAAGTTGAGATGCCAAATATGGCCTCTCTCTTGAGTTTGACAGTGGCGTGAATTTTTCCATCGTTTGACTTGGGTTAGAATCACTTATTGTTCTTACACGATGGAGATAACATAGAGATTTTTCGTTTGTTTTTTAGTTATCTTTGACTTTCTTTCTACTTTAAAAATGATTGTAGTCCATTGAATCATTTTCTAATAGTTACTATCCCCCTTTAGCTCCAGGGTTTTCCTAGTGTTAAAGGTAAAATAGACAAAAGAATACATAGACTCCTTGAATTTTAGAATTGCAGAAGACTTTAATCATCTAGTCCAACCTCCTACTTTTTTATGTGATAAAATATCTATAATGAGCTTTTAGTTCATTTCAGTTTACATTCTCATGTTACTCAGCACATAATTCAAAAGCAATGTGCTCTGGGCTTAGATACTGAGAAGGTGGCAGCCACCCTTGTACACAGTTGCTTATTCATGCATGTTAATTGCACAGTGGCCCAGGCACTGTGTTATGTGCAAGAGGATATAACAGTAAATAAGATCATAGCCTAGAGGGAATTCAGACGTGTCAGCAAATAAATGCAATCTGCTGGGTTAAGTCCTATAAATACTACGTGAATAAGAGAATTGTTCTTTGGGAGTGGTGGGGAGAGAATGTCAAAGCAGCCTTTATAAAGGAGAAAACCTTCGAGTGCCGTCTTGAAGGATGAGTTGGAATATGGCAGGCAGAAATCTTTGGGGAGAGAGGGAGGTGATGAGGGTAGAATCAAAACAGAAGGAAGGGCGTAGCAAAGGGACAGACGTGTAAGGGCAGAGCACACTTGGAGTTGTCAGGAGGTTCCAATTTGGGTGGAGTAGAGAGTATACAGTGTGGAGGAGTAGGTATGAGACTAGGGAAGATAACTAGACGGATAGTGGAGTGTCCTATATCCATGGCAAAGGAAAGTTTGGTCTTTGTTACCCATAGGTGATAGGGAGCTGCTAACCTGAGAACTAACATGATTAGATTTGCGTTTTAGAGCTATTACTCTGGTGGGAGTATAGAGAATGGATTGCAGTGGAGTAAATCTAGAGCCAGGAAACCACTTAGGTTACTGTAGTGTAGTGTAGGCAAGAAATAAGGGGAGGAAAGGATTAATTAAGCTTTACAAAAAAATTCAGAAGGACAAATTGAATTCACAAGTCAAGACTTGATGACTGAGTTGTGATCATAGAAGGTGGAGGAAAAAAAGGAGTCCAGGTTTCTGGCTTTGATGAGTATATCAAAGAGTGACTGAAGGTCATCAAGTGTTTTATTCTTGGTGAACCTTTTCCTTTTACACACTGCTGCCCAATTATGATCTTTCTCCCCTTCAAGATGTTAGCGTGTTTTGTAGTTGTCCTTGTATATAATTATTTGTGTGTTTGGTTTGTTCCCCTTATTCACTTCTAGAAGGCTGGGGCAATTTCTTATTTATCTTTAATTCCCTCTTCTAATACCTGCTTTTATGGACAATCTCAGACCTACAGAATCAGAATTTCCAAGACAGTTACCTGAATCTGAAATTTGAAGTGCCTGGTGGTTCTGATGATCAGTAATGTTTTCAGACTTCGCTGTTAGAGCAGTGAATCAGCTGACAGTGGACCTGTTTTCTCCTACTCACCTTGCTATCATGTGATGGATAGTCAGTTACTACAGATTTTAAAATAATGGAGTAAAGATGGTACTGACTCCTTCCTCTTGGAAATGGTCTCAGAATAGCTAGGAGGATACAAAATACAAATTCTGCTATTGGTGATATTAGGAGCCCTCTAAAACTCCAAATCACAATGCATAAATAAGGGCTCCCATTCCCACCAGCGATATGTAAAGGTTCCAGTTCCTCTTTATGCTCACCAGCACTTGCTATTTTCTGATTTTTGGTTATCACCATTCTGTGAGTATGGAGTGGTATCTCATTATGGTTTTAACTTGCATTTCCCTAATGACTAATTATGTTGAGCATCTTTTCATATACTTATTGGCCATTCTTATATCTTCTTTAGTGAAATGTCTATTCACATCTTTTATCCATTTTTAACTGTTTTATTGAATTATAAGAATTCTTTATGTATTCTGGATCAGAGTCATGATTTGCAAATATTTATCCCCTTCTGTGGCTTTTCTTTATGGTGTCTTTTGAAGCATAAAAGTTTTAAATTTATGAAGTTCAGTTTATTGATATTTTTTCTTGTATGGATCATGCTTTTGGTGTTGTATCTAAAAACTGTTAGCCTAAAGCATGGTCATGAAGATTTTCTTCTAGAAGCTTTAGAGTTTTAGTTCTTCCATTTAAGTCTATGATAAATTTTTATTTAATTTTTGTCTATGATGTCAGGTAGAATATAAATTCATCTTTTTGCTTGTGGATATCCAGTTATTCCAGCAATTTTCAACCATTTCTTTAAAAAAACTATCTTTTCTCCCATTGAATTACCTTGACAACTTTGTTAAAAATCCATTGACCATAAATTTAAGGGTTTACTTCTGATTCTCAGTTTTTTCCCATTGAGCCACATGTCTGGCTTTATACCAGTACCCACCATTTCCCAAAGTTTACAGTCTCAGTTTCTAGAAAAGAGACAAATGCTTCATAGTTGCCAACCCCAGTGCTGCCTCTGTGAATGGCTGCCATCCTCTGTCTCATTGACTTGCTGCACCACACCTAAGATCTGAGATATTTAATGTTTAAATCCTAGGGTTTTAAAGTTGAAAGTCCAACACTCATTTTACAGATGAGGAATGTCAGACCCACCATAGTTCTTACAAGTTGAAGTGTTTTGTTCTCTGCTGTAACGGAAGCATGATGTCTGTCTAGGAATAACATATTTGTTATGGAATCACTCTGCAGAATTGTCTGTAACCCGGGCCCTGGCAGAGCAAGGTCCTGAAGAGGGGGGAAAAAAAGAGTAGAGACTTAAAAGAGGGAGAGTGCTCAAAAGAGGAAAAGAAGTAAAAGGTAAATGCCAAAAAGTACACCTACTTGAAGTTTTTGTGTAAAGCTGGTATACATTGTAGGTGGTTCTGCTAATCAAGTGCTGCAGCAGCTGCAGTGCCCTGGGTTTCTTTACAGCTACTGCTGAGACCACCTCTTGACCTTTAAGAGACCTCATGTCACCTGAAAATGGAGCATGGCGAGTCAAGGCCTCTGTTCTTTCAATGCTTTAGGTTTCTGTTTCTTTCTTTTCTTTTTTTTTTGAGGAAGCTTAGCCCTGAGCTAACTACTGCCAATCCTCCTCTTTTTTGCTGAGGAAGACTGGCGCTGAGCTAACATCCATGCACATCTTCCTCTACTTTATATGTGGGATGCCTGCCACAGCGTGGCTTTTTGCCAAGCTGTGCCATGTCCGCACCCAGGATCCGAACCGGCGAACCCCGCGCCGCTGAGAAGCGAAATGTGTGAACTTAACTGCTGCGCCACCAGGCCAGCCCCAGGTTTCTGTTTCTTACTCTTAATGCATTTCTTCTGAATTTCTAATTTTAAAAAGATATACTGTGTTTTACAAATATTGTTTTCTAGCTACAGATGACATAGGAAAACCTATTTAATGGTTAGAAAAGCATTGATTTGCTACAATGTTTTTCAAAATAACAGTTGTCCAACTGTGTGTATGTGTGTGCGTGAACGTGTACACAGTCATGGTTATTAGTGCACGACTAACACATGGTCTGCAAGATCAGATTGTGGTTAAGGAAGGTTGGTTGTGTGTGGTTTAAAAGGTGAGTACATGGAAGTGAGTATTTTATGCTCCATCTTGTCAGCTGAACAAAACTTATCTAACCTGTTCAGTCATTCTAGCAATCTAACAATCACTCAACAACTGCCTTAGAAGAGATGAATAGTAATAGGGGTAGAACTCAAATTCATCTATCTGATTGTCCCTTTAAAGATAGAGTTTGGGAGCTAAGGTCAAGTAGCAAGGCAAAATATTCTAGGCTAATTAGCTTGGACACTCTTAGTTGTTATGCACTCTGAATTAATTGATTGCTCTTTAAAGATTACTTTCATAATTAGTTGGTTTCATAGCCTACTTTGAATAGTTTTTGCTTTCATAACCTGCTTTGAATTTTTTTGTGTAACAATATCTATATTCTGATGGGATAAGATTTCTTGGTATTGTATGTAAATTCTTCTGTAGTAAAATATGAAAACATGGAAGGGACAAATGCACACAAACTGCAAAATTTGTGTTTACTCCTGGAAGAGGAGGGGAACTTCAATATTATATATAATAATTTGTTTCATAGAAGAATTAGACCAAACATTGCAGAATGTTTGGATTTGTTGAATCTTGAGGGGAGGGGAGATGTATTTGGGTGTATGTTTAGCAGTGGATGTTTGTAAGGATATGTCCTGATTACCAGCAGATACTGAAGAGAGATTTGGGATATAATAGAAGAGTTTCTAGGTTAGACATTTGGAAATCTGGGTTCCCCTCCCAACTCTGCTGATTACCAGCCTTTGGATCCTGGCAAATCCCTGTTTTAAGTGGGTTGTCTTTGGGACTCTGCTCTTGGTCCAGGTCTTATATGTGTACATCTTCCCTGTGTTTGATCTCGTTCAGTCCCTTGACTCCAGCTCCTATTCATGATCCAATGGTTCTGAATATAGTAAAAAATAAATCTAAAAATAAAATTCTCCTGTATATTTACTATATTTCTCTGATGACTTGTGAGAACAGAAATTATTGTAATCTGGGCTGGCCTGGTGGCACAGCAGTTAAGTGTGCATGTTCCGCGTCAGCAGCCTGGAGTTCGCGGGTTTGGATCCCGGGTGCGGACATGGCACCGCTTGGCATGCCATGCTGTGGTAGGCGTCCCACATATAAAGTAGAGGAAGATGGGCACGGATGTTAGCTCAGGGCCAGTCTTCCTCAGCAAAAAGAGGAGGATTGGCAACAGTTAGCTCAGGGGTAATCTTCCTCACAAAAAAAAAAAAAACAAGGCTGAGCTCAATAAATGAATACTGTTTTCTAAAAAAATTATTGTAATCAAAATATCTAAATTTTAATGTGCTATGAAACCTTAAGGAATTGTCTCCCAGTTTACTCACTTTTACATCACCAATTAAGTGAATAAAAGGTTTTTAATATATGTACAAAACATAAGTAGACATACTGTAAAAAAATTATTAAAATGTAATTTTTGGAAGAGCTTCATTCAGTGTTAAATGACATCTGTTTTTATACCTTGATTTTGACACTGAAATTCTAGAAGCAGGTAAAAACTGTTTTTTTCCAAATTAAGAAATATGGTAGCCCTTTGACCCATCACAGTGATGCTCAGATAAGCAGACCTGCTAGGAGGATGCAGGATTTCAATTTAGAAAAGAAGACTACTTCGGACAGAAGTCACTACCATTATTTCTTTTCTGTATTATTTCATTAGTGACTGACTACTGGACTGTCTTGGTCACTTCTTATTCTTATTGTGACATTGCCTTGTCCAACTGCACCCTGTGCGGCACAAATTAACTGGGTCCTGGTATTGCCAGTGCCAGTCCGAATGGAAAGAAGCTTCATTCTAAAACCAGATCTGACATTTCAGCATATTATCCTTTCTTTCTTTCTTTCTTTCTTTCTTTTTTTTTTTTTGCTGAGGAAGATTCGCCCTGAACTAACATCTGTGCCAGTATTCCTCTGTTTTTTAGTATGTAGGCCACTAACAAAGCGGTGTATGTCCATGCCCCGGAACCAAACCTGGGCCACTTAACAGGAACATGCTGGGCTTAACCACTACCTACCAGGCCTGGCCCATTCAGCACATTATCCTTTTAATGGCAGCAGTCATTATTTTCACCTTAGGTGTAATATCCAAAATGTTGTAATTGCTTGTTCCTTGGTTACTCTCTGTTGCCCTATCCTGTGGAACTGTAGTATTCAGATCTTTCACCAGAATAGAAATGGAAAGGAACTCTTCTCCTTTTCCCCAGTGCCCTGGATTCAAAGCCAGCTCTATCAGTATTTAAATGAAAACAACAACTACAGCAATCTAAATCTTGTGACTTCATTCCTAGTCACCCTTTCCCTTCCCCCCCGCAAATGTGTATATTTTTTGTCCCTGCTAGGGCATTTAATTTTCACACAAAGCAGTACCTATTAAAAGAACTTCATATCAGCTCTTTAGAATCAAACTACCTTGACTATAAGAGCATATTTCTAAAAGGGATTTTAAGGAAATTGAGAGAGCCTGTGGCATGTGTTTGGTCTAGACTGTGAACAAGATCCTCTTCAGACGGCGCCTAAGTTGTCTGATGTAGAGCGGCTTCACTTAGGGTGAGTTCTCTTATATGTTCCTGTTGGACATTCACTAGTCTCAAGTTACTTGTGGGCGCCCCAAGAACTCATGTTCATCTGTAGGGGTCATTTCTCCTGCAGAATGTGACTTTTCAGTTTTGAACCGTTGATGGTGTGCTCCATCAAGGCTCTGGAGCTCCTCAGGGCAGTGCATCAATCCAGCACTGATGATGGTGAGGACTACAGTTTGCTCTCCGCTCCACCTGTGTCATGCTTTAATAACCTCATCTAATTCTCCATGTTTGCCATTTGAGACGTTATGCAGTACGAAATGTGCTCTATTCGGAAACTTATAAGTATCAGAGCTTGAATGTATGTGTGACTAGCTCAAAGCTGGTCTTCATTATCCTTTTATGAGTTCATGCTTTCTTAATGCACTCTTATCACAGGATGAAGATATTGGAATGAAAAGTAAAGTCCATCATATTGCCGAAGAGATCATGAGCTCAGAGAAAGTGTAGGTATCTAGTTTATAATTTGAAAGACTATTTGTCTCCTCCTTGGCTCATTTAAAACATTTCTTTCATTGCTGTTTTTTACAGGTTTGTGGATGTGTTAAAACTTTTGCATATTGTAAGTATCTGCTAATATTTTCTTAAAGTCTAAAACTATCCTCTTTTGCTTCTTTCCACATGTCAAAAAGTTTTCAGCATAATTAACTTAAATGTACTTAAGTTAACATAGATATACGTATATGTGCTTTCTAATACATTGTTAGATTTTTAATTCACACATAGATGTGAATATAGAAGTTTTCTGAAATGTACGTATCTCTTGTGTGTGTAGAATACCCAGATGATTTCTGAACAACAGAGCCTTTATATCTGTATCTCCAAAGTCTGCAAACTTTCTATCTTCATAATAAAGAAGTTTTAAAATGATGTTTCTTCTTTGGCATTTGCAGATGTCTCCTGTCAGTAGAATTTTCTACTAAAACAGTGTATAAAGAATGTCATGATCAGTGTTCAAAACCGTTCTTCTATCTGAACAAGCTGCCAGAAGACACTTAAAATAGACATTTTACAATTAACTTTTTAAAAGTTCTATTTTCAGTTTTTATGCTTGTCAACTTGAATGAACCTGTTGGGAAACAATTATGACATGTGTCTGACTGCGTATTCATTTTTCTCATGCACTCCTTTGTACCTGCAAGTTTTCACAAGTTTCATTACGCATTGGCAATTAAAGTGCTTTTAGTGTTACTTTATTCCAATTATATTTTGGCAAGATATTAAGACTTAAGAAAAGAGAAGGTTAAAGTAGAGGAAACAATGAGAAAAGAAATTGAAGTAAAAATTTACTTAGATGGTAATTATTAACATCATCTTAAACTTAATTGTTGAGAAGTGGTAGGTTTATGACATAAATACCCATTTATGTCTCTGCTTTTCCTTTTAATAGATAGCTTTCCTTTTAATAGATACATATGAACATAGAAAACGGGTTACCCTTAAGGATATTTCATATTCACCAAATGATCCCGTTGTTCTTTATTCTTAGTCCAGTGGGCACAGGGAGGCCTAATTCCTGTATGAAAAGTCTCTAGCTTTAGAAACATTTTCAAAAAAGTTTCTTAACATTGCTAATTTGTTTTGAGAAATTATTTTCCCATGAATAGTCTCTCATATAACTCTTGACTATATTGGTAAGTTCTCTTTCATAATTCATTAAAAAAATTATAGCAATATTTGGTCTCCCCAAAAAATTTGTTGAGTTTCAGACATTTTGTCATTGGCAAATAAATAGCAAGAAGCTTGATAAATGACTTTTCAAGATAAACTCCATGTACATTTGCCGCTATGCCCTGATCCTCTCTATTGTATAAGCAATTGTAGGGGGAAAAGAAAAAGCTGAATTGCTCTTTTCTGGGAAACTCAGAACATAGCTCTAGGATGAGCAAATTGTACCTGTTTGACATATTTTTTGGTAGACATGTTTAAATAGAAATAGGGTCTCTCCAAGGAAATTTTAAGCATCTGCAAGTTAATTGGTAAGCTCATGGAGGCAAAAAATGCTATACAGTTTGAGTTTCAGTGTACTTTTTCAGTAAATGTTGTGTGGGACACGTGTCAAGGATTCTACCATGAACATCACCAAGTTCCTGCCCTCATAGTGCTTACAGTCTAGGGTAGGGATTCTCACACTGTTGTGGTGAGGGACTGGATTATTAAATTTCTAGTTTGTGGTGCACCAAAACTTTTGTAAAATACAATAAAAATTCATGACCATGTCAAATTGATATAAAAGTTTCTGATCCATTATTCTCACTTCCTGACTAATAAATCTTCGCAAACCAATAACCATTTGTGGACCATCCTCCGAGAAGCCTTGGCTTAGTAGATTCTGTATCCTACCAGCCATGTGAATTTTGAAAATAGTTTAATCTTTTGGGTTTAGCTTTCCTCATTTGTAACATGGGATAAAGATACCCATCTCTCAAGTTGTGAGGAATCAATGGAATAAAGTATGTGAAAGAGCCTTGTCTTGCCCACAGTATACAGTAGGTTGTCAAGTTACCTTTCCATTACCGTCGTCTTCATCTTTCCTTGTAGAGCATCAGTGAATGGGAAGCATTCATCCTACTATTACCAGTTGACTTTTTACTTTTTTTCAAATGCCTTTTTTTCCTGTACTAAAATTTCATTATAGTGAAGGAAGTTCTGATTCTAGTAGGTAGGGAAGCAATTAAAAACTTTACTTAGTTATTTAAAAATATATGTCCTGTTCTTACCTGTGTATTTTTGGAACAAATTATAAGCACTATAAGAATGGACAATCAGACCAAAATATTTCCCATATCATCTCAGATCTGATATCTGACAGATGGCCTAGGGCTCTTCCTAGCTAGCATTGAACAGAGTGAGTCATCCATAACCCACCTTGACTTGTACATTTTCAAAACCTCTTAAGCCTTTAATATAAGAGTGAGAGTGGGTCATCTGTCAAACCTCATGTTAACGTCCTGTCTGGTATGTGCAAATGTTAACTCAGCAGAGCCCAGCTTTAAAGGGTGTCTTAACAAGAGGCATTAACCAGGTTGTGAGCCGTTACTAGGAGGGGCTTGTCACCAGGGTGTGAAGCCAAAAGAATCTCTTGTTGCATTCCAACACCCCCACCATGCTATTAAGGTTCATATTTATTCATCTACCAAAAGTACCCCAACAAACGTAGCATGTGGATAGTTTTAATCCTGAGCGCTGCTGCTGTCTGATTTCATCTAAATGAATTAACTTCTGTGTTATATGATAGAATATGACTGCTTTAAAATATCTAAATAATAGTCTTTAGATAATCCAGTGGTATTTTTGGAAATCAACCAGGTATCCAAGTGGCTTGGGAGAAGTTATTGTTTCAGTTATACATGATTTCCCATTAATAGAGACTCGAGAATAGCATTAATAGATTTTTTCTTTGATGACAGAAATGTTCAATATCTGCACTGTCCAATATGGTGGCCATGTTTTTAAAATTTTAATATATTACTGTAGCTCACTAGACACTTTCTATATCACTGTAGTTCACTCGTACTTCTTTGTTTAGGATTTGCTGAACTAGGTGAAATAGCTTATGGAAAAAATTTAAAATCTAAATTAATGAATTTTATCATTTAAGCTATTATTACATTGAGAGGAAGTAGACTTGGGTATATTTTACACATTTTAAAATATACTTAAGTTTCTAAGAGCCAGTGTACTTGTTTGAGGGCTCTGATTCTTTTTTTTTCCTAAAGATTGGCACCCGAGGTAACAACTTTGCCAATCTTTTTCTCCCTTTTTTTTCTGCTCTTTCTCCCCAAATCCTCCCAGTACATAGTTGTATATTCTAGTTGTGGGTCCTTCCAGTTGTGGCATGTGGGGATGAGTGCTGCCATGTCTGCATCCAGGATCTGGACCAGCAAAACCCTGGATCGCTGAAGCGGAGCGTGCGAACTTAACCACTCGGCCACGGGGCTGGCCCCAAGGGCTTTGATTCTTGTCTGATGTTTGTGTGAAAAAATTGGCCCTGCAAAGGCACTGGCAAGACTTTACAATTAATGTTTTGTGTGTTATATGCTCTGCAGTATCTACCCTGAGCTCCTGGACTTTGACCTAGATTTGAAAAAGGGTCCAATATGCACATTATCTCTAAGTCAGTACCCTATTGAGTCCAACAAGAAAGGAGATTCCTAAAAGACAGCCTTTCCCTTTTCAGAATGGTAGTGCCATCCTAGCTGCCAAAGCCAGAAAGCAAGCATTTGTTCATTTCTCCCTCTCACTCACTCTCCAGCTAAACCATCAGCAAAACTGCTGATTCTCTTTCTGCTTTACTGCCACCAGCCTAGTCCAGAATATCATCTCTTACTCAGACACCTGTACCAGCTTCTTAGCTGGGCTTCCTATTTCCATTCTTGCCTCCCTCCAATATGTTCCTTATATGATTTTTTTTTCTTTTAAGTATGAAAAGTGATTTTCTTAAAATAGTATTAGATCATGTCACTCCCCTGCTTAAAACTCTAAATGATTTCCATTGCATCAAGAATGAAAATCAAACTACTTACCAAGGCCTATAAGTGGGATGGCTGTATGTCCCAGTCTGCTTTTGACCGTTCTGGTTATTGTCTTGGCTTATTATTAATAGAGCTCCCTTTCACTGTCAAAAATGATCCGGTTTGGACAATAAATTATGGTTCCCCTGCCTATGAGGTGCAGTGTGATTTGATCTCTGGTAATGAGATGAGACCCTGGGGACAGAGAAGGGGCATACTTGCCCTCACTGACCTTGTTCTTACTACACTGACCTCCCTTCAGTTCTTGGTTCGGTGCTGAGGTTATTCCTGCTGAGAGCTTTGCCAGTTCCATTTCCTGGAATGTTCGTTCTTCCTTCATTTTGTTCATAGCTAGTTCTTTGCTTATCCTGAGCAAATGTGGCCTCCTTCCTCAGAGAGGTCTTCTTTGACCATCCTTTTCTTTTTAACTTCCCCTTGTTTGTTTTCTCCTTGCACTTAATCTGATTTGTGTGTTTGTTTGTTTGCTTATTTATTTTTGGTCTCCTCTGCTAAAATGTAAGCGAGGTGAGGGCAGGGATCATATATCTCCAGAGCTTACCCTCGTTCCTCTTCACTAGAGGCCCTCAGTAAATGTTTGTCGAATGAATAATGTGACTAGTTGGTTAGTAGTTAAGAATTCTGTTTCTGCCACTATGTGCTCTTGGACAAATTAGTCAAGTGTTGGTTTCTTCTTCTGGAAAATGGGAATAATAATAATCATATAAAATTGGTCTGATGATTAAATGATATCTTGCAAAATAAATGGTAAGCATTTAATTAGTTTTAGCTGCAGGCTAAGTGGAGGTCCTTCAATATAAAGTGCTCTGTTATTCAGAAATGATTTCTATAAATATGAAAATCCGTACTATATAGTTTTGATGTTATCAAATAAGCTTTTGATCAAATCAGTCAACATAGAGTTTGTTCATGAAACACATCCTGTTGGGTTTCTTTCTCCACTAGAAAGTAAGCTCCACGAAAGCAGGTATTTTTTTTTAATCTGTTTTGTTTATTGTTGTATCCCACTCAGTATCTGTGGAATGAATGACAGAAAACTGAAGAATAATTCTTGGTTTGGCAAAACTTTAATTATTTATATATGTTTTCTCTCTTTGTGGCAAAAGTTGTCCAATGCAGAGATTGTATTGTATATAAATGTACATTCTAAAGATGAAACACCTTAGACATCTAATATAATTAAGTATGAATGATAAAATGTTTTTGGTTTTGTTTTTATCTTATTTGCTCTCTGATCAGCGACTGATTTAATAAACATCTCTATAAATTTATTTTATGAATGTGCAAATAGCATGATTTTTTTTTTAAAGATTTTATTTTTCCTTTTTCTTCCCAAAGCCCCCCAGTACATAGTTGTATATTTTTAGTTGTGGGTCCTTCTAGTTGTGGCATGTGGGATGCCGCCTCAGCATGGCTTGATGAGCAGTGTCATATCTGTGCCCAGCATTCGAACCAGCCAAACCCTGGGCTGCTGAAGTGGAGCGAGCAAACCTAACCATTCAGCCATGGGGCCAGCCCCTGTGATTTTTAAAAAAATATTTTGAAAGGGAGTGATCAGAGATTTTGAGATCTTTTGGACAAAGATGGGCTGGTTAAGTAGTCATTAAGTGGTACTACTAATAAAGCATCTTTGTTCCACTGATTTCTTTAAGTTGGGACGTACATTACCGTGCAAACTTGAGAGACTTAGAAAATCCATTGAGTTAGAGGCAAAGCTACCTGGAAATTATGTCTATTAGTAAATAGAATATATCTTCTATTCTTTTTATAATGCATTTTTGAAAATTAAGAGGCTTCCTCATAGAAGCCTGTAGTTTTTCCCATTTAAAATCACTTTATTCTGTTCTGCTGAATACACCCTGTCTTCTGAGTCTTGTGAACCATTTAATTATCATTTATTCTTTAGTTGTAAAGAATCCTCTTTTAGCGTCTTTTGACATGACTGCCAAACCTTCACTTTTTGAGCAGCTTCGTTGGTGTGAGGACTCTCCTTCACTGAATGAAGTGCATTGTTAGGAGTGCCTTTGTCTTGGTGCTGAGGTGTTTGTTTCCCCACCTTATTTTGGTATTTCCTTTTCTTTATGTGCCTAGAGCTCTCTTTCCAAGCTTCCAGAGACTTGTGGATCTTAAATGATGTTCATGTGATCATTTAAGTTAACTAAATCTCTTTTAGTTAAATAAATGGCCCTCTACTGCGTGCTCTCTGTGTGCCTTGAAGCATGCTAACTACATTACATAAATTATATTTTAATCCTCATAACAACCCTATTAAATAGATGTTATTTCTTTTTTTGTTGTTGTTCTTTTTTGGTAAGGAAGATTGTTGCTGAGCTAACATCTGTGCCAGTCTTTCTCTATTTTGTGTGTGGGATGCCACCACAGCATGGCTTGGTGAGTGGTGTGTAGGTCCACACCCAGGATCCGAACCTGTGAAGCCCCGACTGCCAAAGCGGAGCATGCGAACTTAACCACTACACCACAGAGCTGGCCTCTATTTCTACTTTTTAAATAAAGAGAGTAAGCTAACTGCCAAAAGTAACCCACTACTCAACGGCAAAGCCAGACTTTGAACTCTGGTTTGAGCTCTTGCATTTAGTGATTGTTCAGAAATTGATTAAGAATTGTTGTTTGAGAGCCAGCCCTGATGGTCTAGTGGTTAAACTTCGGCACTCTCACCGATTCAGCAGCCTGGGTTCATTTCCTGGTCACCAAACCACACCACCAGTCTGTCTCTTGCCATGCTGTGGCAGTGGCTCACATAGAAGAACTAGAAAGACTTACAACTAGAATATGCAACTATGTACTGGGGTTTTGGGGAGGGGAGAAAAAGAGAGAAAGATTGGCAACAGATGTTAGCTCAGGGCGAATATCCCCCCTTCCCGGGCCCCCCCCCCCCAAAAAAAGAATTGTTACCTGAAATCTCTACCGTGCTGTATAGTATGTCTTCAGGTATATTAATTTGTTTTCAGACTTCTCTCAGATGGTCCAGGAAACTGGAGAAATTCTAGTTTTTCATCTTCTAAAGATGAGAATGAAGCTGAATATTTGTCACTTAATGTGTTATATATATTTATGATGTTTACTTGTTAATGTTATTAAGAGGTTTGGAGACTTGTGATAAAGAATTGATTTGCATCATGTTTTATACAGTTTTGCATTGATGACTATGCACGATATCACCAGGTCTGAGCATATAGAGAGGGAGGAATAATTTCATTGGTCAAATATTTTCATTTTAAAACAAAATCAAATTGTTAATGTGGGGACTTTGCCCTCTTCGCTTTTACTTCATAGTTTCACACTCGTGTCTGCATATGTATCAAAGCTTTTTGACCTTAGCAGCTGCGTTGCTTTTGCCTAATATGAAGTGATTCTTAATGCCCTTTAGGAAGGCAGGGAGTCCTGCAGAGCTCCCTGTCTGGCCATATGTCCATGTGGTCTTTGTAATTCACTGTGTCATCGTAGTGGTTAAGTAATGCCCTAAGGTTAGGAAGCCCGGTCAGGACAGCTGGTAATTAAGTCACTTCTCTTTGGTGCTGGAGATATAAAGCGTGCCCCAGTGAACAAGGCCATCTGTTTTCTGCTTCATTGCTTTAGATGTTCATACTCAATTTTATTTGCATTGATTTTTGCTTAGGTCTTGCTCAAGTGATCAGAGCTGGTAAAGCTAATATGTTAATACTGCAAAGGAACTGAGTGGCTTTTTTTAAAGTTGATGTGGTTCGTAATTGTATGTTCTCTGGGAATTATTAAGAATAGTATTATGATATGCTTTGTAATTCAGAAGACCATTTCTATTTCTGAAAATGCCAAGTTGAACAAGCATTTGCTTATTGTGACCAGAAACTAGAGTGTAGGTGGTTCAGTTTTGCATACAGAGTCTTTGGTGGGTTTTGTGTTAGAAGAATAGACTTATGTATGTGTAGTTGATATCAGTAAACTCTGTCGCTTGCCAAACACTTTCACACTCTAGCTCCCCTCACTCCTTTCATTTTAATTACCCAGCTTTTCCATTGTGAAAGAGTATACTCTGGATCTCAGTTTTGAAGTGCCAGTCCTGTGGTCTTGCATCCTCACTGATTTAGTTAAGGAGGTATTGGTGAATTTAGATTCTTCTGCTCAAAAATAGTTTTGCCTCTGGCTTGTGTCATCACACTTTCCCAAAGTATCCTGGCTGTTAGCATTTAGAAAAATAACCAGACATATGTTGTAATCATCCTTTTTATTTAAAAAAAAAAAAAGATATTTCCTCCCGGTGGCACCAATTCTGGAAATAGTTGAGTTTCATGAAGAGCTGAGAAGGTAAAGATTCTATTTTTTGTAGTTCCTGTGTGATTTAGTCACCTCTAGCACTGAGGCCATAGCACATTGCTTTCAAGAGATGGTGGCCTGAGAGGTGAGGAAATGAGATGAGGGACAGGGCTGCCATGTGTAGTTATGAAGGCCGTGAGTTGTGAGTAGAGCCCTTGGTGTGCGTTGCATTGGCTTGGAGGAAGAGGTGCCCTTTTCTATTAAAAAAGGTACCACAAAGACCAGCAATGGCCCTGGTAGTGCTTGCTTAGAATATATAACTTTCTGGGTCTTAGGAATTATTTGTAATAGATAGCTGGATATAAACTCTCTCAATTTCTCTTTATTAAATGTTCTTCTTTTGCTCTTTTAATTATGAGATTTTAGTTTATTCTGACATGCTACTCATAATTTTAAAAGAGACATCATGGGGGCTGGCCCCATGGCCGAGTGGTTAAGTTTGTGTACTCCGCTGCAGGCGGCCCAGTGTTTTGTTGGTTCAAATCCTGGGCGCGGACATGGCACTGCTCATCGAGCCACACTGAGGCAGCATCCCACATGCCACAACTAGAAGGACCCACAACGAAAAATATACAACTATGTACTGGGGGGCTTTGGGGAGAAAAAGGAAAAAAAAATAAAATCTTTTAAAAAAAAAAGAGACATCATGGGTGATTAGTTCACTCAGAGCTGCCTACACCATCCACTAGTCCTGGAAAAAAGAAAAGTTTTGTCTGGTACGCGATAAGGGCCTTCAGCTAGAGGCGGCCATCTTACTGGTCTGCCCCTTGTGGATTTGGCTGGTCTCTGTTGAATGTGTCTTAAATAAACAAGTTTCCTTTTTGGCAGTGGTGGCAGACATATGGAATGCAGAGTCTGGCAAAAGCTGTGTCAAACAGGATCCTTGAGCTACTTAGCAGCTAATGTCTACTGTCACTGTCCTTGCTGAGGAAATACCTTCCAACTGGAAAATAAGTCATCCTGCTGCCAAGGGACAAACATATTCATCATTTATTCTACTAGAAGAAGAATGGGCAGTGCTTATTGCTTTGCTGAACAAGGAACTCTTGCATCTAAATTATATTAATCATTAAAGTAGTCAAACAAAAAGTACTATAGAAGATGTTTAACTGTTGTGCTTTGAATACATTTGCAATTGAGGAAGTTATTCGTGATATGTAAATATATTCTTTAGTTCTGCCTGATGGAAAATCTAATGACTTTCAAAAGTGTTAAGTAGCTCTATTTTCTCTTAGTAAATGTGAGTGCTGATGGAAACAAGCTGTTGGGAAGTGGAATTTGGCCAATACCATTTGGTTTCTGGGGATGTTTTGTGTGGTTTTCTGGATTGGAGTTTATACAAGTTAGAAATTCTTACTTTACATTACAGTAATTAGTTGTAAAAGTAGTGCTTTAGTTACTGGTGTAAGTAGTTGGTTCCTTTGGGCTAGTGTGACTATTGGACCAATAAAGTCAGTCCCAGGTACTGAGGCCTAAGCGAAGGGTTTTATTAGCACTTGTTGAGCATAGGAAGATTTTACTTGTGTAAAATATGTGCTAGAAAAGGAATCTTTTCATGTATTTTTAAATTATATATGAAGTTTTTGTCTTTCACAAGAAGCATCAGAAATCCTCGTGGTTAATGTATGTATGTTGCAAGGCGTTGAAGGGATCAGGGGAGAAATCACTGTCCTTTTTTGTTTATTTGATTTTTCCCAGTGAATCCCTGAAGGGAAAGCAGTTAGAAATAAAGGTAAAGGAAGATAAAACCTAGTAGAGAGTCTGCTGTACCCAGCCTTTGCTTTAAGGTTTTAATTAAGCCCACTGTTTCTAAGAAGGAACAGTCTTTGTTTTTGAATCCTCAGGACTGGAACAGATTCCACTATTGTTTTACTTATCCCCTGAGGATGGGCCTCAAAATACAGTGAAATCTAGACAAATACCATCTCTGACCCCACTCTTTCCAAGTCCTCTGGCGTCAATGGGTGGGGTGATGTGGACCTGTCTTAAAACATGGTATAAGTAGTTATATAGGGAAAAGTCATTGAAAAAGAATATGTGAAGAGAAAGTTTTTTATTTGTGAAAAGTATGAATCCCGATGAATGTATGGGGAGGTTGGATTGAGGGAAGGGAGACTCTAAGGTCCAGACTTAAAATGTTTTGTTGATTCTGTGTGCCAAACACATTGCAAAAAGCTTTATGTGCCATATGTAATTAAAGTCTCATAACTGGGGCCAGCCCCATGGCCGAGTGGTTCAAGTTCCACGTGCTCTGCTTCAGTGGCCTGGGTTCACGGGTTTGGATCCTGGGTGTGGACCTGTACCACTCAGCAGCCCTGCTGTGGCGGTGTCCCACATACAAAATTGAGGAAGACTGGCAGAGATGTTAGCTCAGGGCTAATCTTCCTCAAGCAAGAAAAAAACAAAAAAGAGGAGGATTGGCAACAGATGTTAGTATAGGGTGAATCTTCCTCAGCAAAAAAAGGTCTCCTAACTTATTATACCCATTTAACAGAGGAAAATGAGGCTAGCCAGAGGAAACACAGTAAATTAGGAATGAGAGCTTAGATTCGGTATTCCTTGATGATCAAGAAGGTAACCACCCTCCACATACCTCACCTGGAATGCTCCAGCTGTTGGAAAATAATTACTGAAAATGGGCAAAGGGACTCTTAAATACAGAATAAAATAACTAGTTAAGCTATCCCAGGGACTTTTAAAATAGTCTGTGTTCTGGGCTGGCCTGGTGGCGCAGCAGTTAACTTCACATATTCCACTTTGGCGGCCCAGGGTTGGCTGGTTTGGATCCCAGGTGCAGACCTATGCACCACTTGGCAAGCCATGCAGTGCAGGCATCCCACATATAAAGTAGAGGAGGATGGGCACAGATGTTAGCTCAGGGCCAGTCTTCCTCAAGCAAAAAGAGGACGATTGGCAGCAGATGTTAGGTCAGGGCTAATCTTCCTCAAAAAAAAAAAAAAGTTTGTGTTCATACAGCAGTATTGGAATAATTTTTTTTTTTTTTTTTTAAAGATTTTATTTTTTCCTTTTTCTCCCCAAAGCCCCCTGGTACATAGTTGTATATTCTTCGTTGTGGGTCCTTCTAGTTGTGGCATGTGGGACGCTGCCTCAGCGTGGTATGTGAGCAGTGCCACGTCCGCGCCCAGGATTCGAACCAACGAAACACTGGGCCGCCTGCAGCGGGGCGCGCGAACTTAACCACTCGGCCACGGGGCCAGCCCCAGTATTGGAATAATTTTAAAGGCTATTTAGAGTTGCAATACAGTTTCCACACACCTTGTTAGTATAAATTGCTAAGTTTGGTGATAAAACCAAAAGATTTAAGGGAATTATAACACAGTCTGTTTTAAAACCACCAAATACTCACCCTAGCCTCCTTGTGTGGTGTGTGTGTGTGTGTGTGTGTGTGTGTAATTTCCTCTTGGGTTAGTGGGATAGGAGGAAGTGGCTGCTCTCAATTTGTAATTCTACATGAAAAATATAGCTTTGGAATTTATATTGTTTTAGCAAAGAGAGTGAGTTGGGGGAAAAGGTTTTTATCAAGTTCTATGTGTATGTATATTGTTTTTCCTCCTTTGGACTGTTGTAGGATTTCCGGGATGCGGTAGCCCATGCTTCCAGGCAACTTGGGAAACCAGTGATTGAGGACCGGATCCTAAATCAGATCCTGTACTACTTGCCTCAGCTGTATGAGCTCAACCGGGATCTCCTGAAGGAACTAGAGGAAAGACTGTTGAACTGGTAAAAAATGAACTGACCACATATCCCACAGTTTTCAATTTTGGCTGAAGCCATAAGGGCCCTGCATGTGACAGAGAGGTGGTGTTCCTTTCATTGAGTTGTTTCCATATATTGAATTTTCTTGGCAGTTACCTGTAGATTGATCATTTTAGATTGCCAAAATTCACAACCTTGGTGCACTGAGCTCAATACACTTTTAAAGTCTTTGATAATCTTGTCTCAAAAGCAAGAAGGGCCCATATTCAGCCAATTTAACTTCTTATAGGTGACCTTTGATAATCAAGATTTTTGAGACTGAAGGAGTTTGGTTGATACATTCACATTGGAAGTGTTTTAAAATGTTTATCTATCTTGCCTGGAGCTTCAAGTCCTGAAAATCTCTTTGCATTTTAGAAAAGAGGCCATTCACTGAGATAATAGGATGATTGTTGTTTGGTTTAGACACTTTACATATGTATGACATCATTGTAGACACTGTTGATCTCAGAACAGGAAAAGAATACCAAAAGGTTAACTACTTCCATTGGGCTATACAAAGTAAGCAGAAACTTTGGTGACGTCTTTGGAAATAGATAGAAAATTTGGCCTGGGGGATTGAATTTATTGTTGAAGTCCATGGGGAGCCCAAAATGATTAGAATAACAAAATAGTATCACCTACTTTCATGATAAAAATTTCCCTCTAGATTTTCTTTATCTATAATCCAGAAAAATACCTCTGGAAATATCATGCCTCTGCATGCTGGGACACATGCTAGATAATTGGTTAATACTTAGCTGCAGCCTAAGTATAAAGTAGCACAGAGTTAAGGACCAAGGAATCATCAAAAGATACTTTTTAAAGTTGTGACAGAAATAAAATGTAAATTACAAAGAATTTTCCTGTACATACTTCATCACTTTTCTTATAAAAGATTATCTTAAAAATTAATCTGAATTGGCTTAATAAGATGTGCATATTTATGCAAGCAAGTGTTATAAAGAGGCTTAAATATAGTTTTTGTTTGTACTAAAAGTTTTCTCGAGGTTGGATCTGTACATGTTCTTAGGCATTCCTAAGAAGCAGACTGAATTGATGAAAGAGGCAGCTAAAACAACAATTATGGAAACAGCTACACTTATTACAGACATAAAAGTCCTTGGATAAGATATTTTCTGCTTATTAAAATACTTTTCTCTCAGGGGTCTTTGAGTTAAGACACATTCTTTGGTTTTAGTATGCTTTCTGAAATAACATTTATTTTTACATTGGCTTTTAATAACAATTGATGAAATATTTCACTTCTGCATCCAACAAGGTTTTGAATATTTATTGTGTGCTAGTCAGCGCTCTATGCATACTGGGAATATCACAGTGCACAAAACATACAAGGCTCTTGCTCTCATGGAGCAGACATTTTAGTGGGGGAAGAACAAAACAGATAGAGAAGAAACATTAGATAGAAGCAGTTTCTCATGTGCAGAGACATAAAATAGAATGATGTGCTAGCAAATGGAATCTGGGTGGCTGAGGAAGGCCCTCTAAGAAGGCAGAGCATTTGAACTGACGTCTGAACGAAAAGAAAGAGCCAGACTTGGTTCCATATTCCCAGGCATGTGAAGCCATTAGTAAAAGTTTGCAAATTGGGAATGAACTCTGTATGTCAAAAGAATATAAAGAAGGCCAGTGTGGTTGGCCAGTGATGAGAAAGAGGGAGAGAAGTGTGAGATGGATCAGAAAGATAGGCAGCAGTGGGACCTGTGGGGCTTTGTAAGCGAAGGTAAGGAGTTTGTTTTTCTGCTAAGTGCCATAGGAAGCCATTGGAAGTCACTTTATGTGATACACGTTTTTGGATTCTTTGTCTGCACAGAAGAATGGGATGGTGGAAGCAAGGGAGAACAGTCAGAGGGCTGGCAGGTTTCAGCCGGGATGTGATGGTGGCAATGGAAATGGGGAAGAGCAGGCATTTGGGTATGTGTCTTACAACAAGAGAAAAAAAGATAAGCTGACGGCATGGATATGGGACTCTGCTCATTGGATGTATTTTGGATATATTAATGACTCCCTTTGTATATTTTTGTGTATCTCTTCTCTATCTTTAGGACTGAACAACAAAGAATCGCTGATATCTTTGTAAAGAAGGGACCGTACCTAAAAATGTATTCCACATACATCAAAGAATTTGATAAGAATATAGCTTTGCTGGACGAACAGTGCAAGAAAAACCCAGGTTTTGCTGCTGTTGTTAGAGAATTTGAGGTATTTATGCTACCATCTAATGCTGAACATTTTGTTTGTTTGTTATTAAAGCTTTAATAATTTGCAATTCTTGAAAACAAAACCTGCAAACAAAAAGATATTAAAATATAATCCCTTCAAAATCAAAGAGGGAATTGAACAAATTAAAAGGTGAGAAGTCAAATAGTGTGTACAAGATTTAATTTTGAAAATCTATCATTGCACGTTGGAATATATTGATGGCTCTCTCTTTTTTTTAAATTGAGGTAAAAAACATAAAACTTACCATCTTAATCATTTTTACATATACACATTGTTGTGCAGTCAATCTCCAGAACTCTTCATCTTGTAGAACTGAAACTAAATCCTTTAAACAACAACTCCCCGTTCTCCCCTCCCCCAGCCCCTGGGACCACCATTCTACTTTCTGTCTCTATGAATTTGACTACTGTAGGGAACATTTCTTATTTTTAACTCAACCTTTCCTTTTATTCTTCTAACAACTAGTCTACAATAATGGAGGGAACATATAATTTATTTTCCTTTAGATAAATAAATAACACAGTTTTAGTGTCAAAGTTAAGAAAAATTAATAACATGTTTGTAGCCAAAGCTTTGTGTTTTGACTCAAAGCTATCAGTGTTCAAGCCTGATTTAACTGGGAGTAAAGTGATATAACACATTATTTAAAAAAATTAGTTTTTAACTAAAATTTTTACTTAAGTCTTTTCCTCCAATTTTGGGTAAAATATGGGTTACTATATATTTTAGTATTTGTCTCTGTTTTGAAACTAAAAATATCAATGGATTCCAGTCACTCAAAACTAGAAAAGTTTTAGAAGTGTTAAGATATTGCTGATTTCTAATTTGTACAGTAGACAAATAATTAAACCTTAAAACTGTTAGTCTTTTTTCCTCCTTCTTTTCCTCTCTGCTGATGTCTTCATGCTATTAAGAAAGGAAGTGTGAGGGCCAGCCCCGGTGGCCTAGTGGTTAAGTTCAAAATGCTCTGCTTCAACAGCCCAGGTTCAGTTCCTGGGCATGGACCTACACCATTCTGTTAGCAGCCATGCTGTGCTGGTGCCCCACATGCTAAAAAATAGAGGAAGATTGGCATGGATGTTAGCCCAGGGCAAAAAAAAAAAAGAAAGGAAGGAAGTGTGATATATAGATATATAGATAACTATTGCAACTGATAATTGACCCAGGTTTTCATCAGTGTCAGTGAGTTCTGTTGCCTTGGCAGCAGAAGAAAACCTAAGATGGGGAAGTTCGCTAGCTGTCTCGGTTAATGATGCTTGCATGATGGGTGCTTTCTTAATGTGCATTATCATTATAATTCATAGTTAGTCTGTGTATCAGGCCTTGGAGGGTCATATTTAGAGAAAAAATAAAATAGTCTTAGCAAATCTGGAAAAACTCCTCCCCACCCATCTGAGCTGTGTAAGAAGCACAGGGCCTCTTAGGATGCAGGGACATTTTCACCTGGCCTTTTTGATACCTCCTCACAGTAAGTTCCTGTGTGGAGAATGGGAGTGAGGCTCAGGAACAGGCGGAAGTGTCTATTGTACATACTAAGGAAAAGAGCTTTAAAGGGAGAATCAAATGTCCTCATGGTCAAGTCAAATTGGTTCCAGAATCAAATATTCCTATATACACTGATTTGAGCACTACCTTTTATAGCCATTCACCTGAGAAAGAGGGTTACATTCTTCAAGCTTATTGGAGAAGGGATGCTTAGCAAGGTTGCTTTTCAGGTATCTTTGATTTCTGCAGTTCTGCCCACTATCAGCTGTTGTTGTTATGAGTATGTTGATGATAGGCTCTGACTATTATTTAAATCCAGTTCCGAGTCGTTTTATTTCTGCTACCCTACTTTTGGGGCCGTGGATTTCCTTCTTGGATCTTGGGTTTGTTTGTGTTTATGAATACGCTGGCCCACACTCTGTTAAGTGGCAGCTGCTGAGTAGGGTAGGCTCGAATTGGCCTAGAATGCAGACTGCAGCCACACTGTCTGTGAGAGGGCAGTGAACAAGGTTTCCCAATGAGTCAGTGATTTCAGAGATCTGCTACAGGAGAGGGGGGCTAGGTGGTAAAGCAGCTGTGTTTTCACTCTCAGTGTAACAGCTCTGCCTTAAAATAAAGGGAGGTTCTCCATGAATCCCCTTCCAGAGTGGCTGACTAAAGGTTGGCTTCCAGGGCGCTTGAATCTGGGTCCCTTGCTTCTTAGAAAAACACTCGTGTTTACTTTGGATGTCTTGTTCTTTCAGATGAGCCCACGCTGTGCTAATCTGGCCCTCAAGCACTACCTGCTCAAGCCGGTTCAGAGGATCCCCCAGTATAGGCTGCTGCTGACAGGTGGGCTTCCCTGGCAGTTCACCAACCAACCAACTCATGTTGCCATTATGACACTCTGCCTTTCCTAAGAATACCTCTCTTTTTCTGTCATTCCAGTAACCCCTTTACCTCATATATGGATTTATAGTTCCTTATAACCTCATGTATACATTGCCTGAACTGAACTTCTTTCAGTCTGTTCATCCCTGTGTGCATTCTCTGCTCTGGGCATTCATACATGTTAATTCCTTTTGCTCAGAACTAATTTTAGCATCCTAACCCCAGAACCCTGCATTGTTTTACCAGATTAATATTAATCCCAAGAATTAATATTATCAATCAAACTCAAGAATGAGGTTTAGAGGGTCACTGCCATATATTTGTCTGTCAACTGTTATGGTCCTAGTCACTTTCTTTGAAGGGTTGTTAAAAGGATTGATTAATGAGCTATGTGCTTAGAATAGTCCTTTGGTCACAGTAAGTTCTAAATAAGTATTAGCTGCTATTAGTAGTAACAGCAATATCCTCGTCCTCCTCCTCCTCCTCCTCTTCCTCATCACCATTATTATGTCTGGTCATTGTCTGTCTGTATCTCCTTCTAGATTGTGAGCTTCAAGATTACAGGGCCCTGTCTATTTAGTTTACCACTGTAATAGTAAAAAAAGAAGAAAAGAAAGAAAAAAAATGCTGTGATTTGAGTGAAGGCACACACTGTGCTCAGGACTTTATATTCATTGACTCTTTAAATCTTCACCATAGCCATGCATAGATCACATTATTATTATTATTATTATTATTATTATTATTTATTATTTATTTTTTTTTTTGAGGAAGATCAGCCCTGAGCTAACATCTGCTGCCAATCCTCCTCTTTTTGCTGAGGAAGCCTGGCCCTGAGCTAACATCCATGCCCATCTTCCTCCACTTTATATGTGGGACACCTACCACAGCATGGCGTGCCAAGCGGTGCCATATCCGCACCCAGGATCCCAACCGGAGAACCACGGGCAGCCAAAGCAGAATGTGCGCACTTAACTGCTGTGCCACCGGGCCGGCCCACAATGTTATTTACTTAGATGAAATGACAGGCTTATAGAGATTAAGTGGTTTGGCATCTCAAAAAGCTAGTATAGTCTCAATACCAAGCATAATATCCAGCACATACTACTGGTCCTTTGGAGTATTTGCTGAAATGTGTTGGCTGTGTAGTGACTTAATACAGATATATTATGTGCAGTAAGTATTGTGTCAAAATGGACAAGAGCATCGAAATTCCACCCCAGCTCTAAATTCAATCGGTTGTAATTTTATGTGAACAGATGTTGAGGGACTTGGTTCCTATTAGTGTTCTTAAGAAATGGCGTGCATGCTTTTTATCCTTAACTTAATCACTTTCTCGTAAGTCAGGAGCTATGTTGAATGAAGTAGGTGAATACTGGAAAGCCAGGATTTCCCGATTTCCCTTTCGGCGAAGGCTCCATGCCTTCTAAGCTTGCCTAGTGAAAGACAAGCTGCTGCTGAGGAAGGCCTGCCTTTCAGCCCCAGGATGGCTACCCTAGATGTTTCTACTTGATTTGAATTTCTAACTGTGAATCTGGCACTAGATTTCTCTCTGGAATGACGTAAGGCAAACCAAATAGTTTGAGGATATCCTGTCCATCTGTACTTTCTTCCCTCGGCTTTTGGCAGAGATTTAGAATACACAGGACAAAAGGAAGTACCCATGGATGTGTTGTGTTTTCGCTAGATAAATTCAGTGCTGTATCATAAATGAGCTATTGAATGACTTAGGCTGTTTCTACAGCTGTCGAATGAAGTACTGTTTTTAGTGGCAAAAGACAACTATGGTTTCAAATGCGAGAATGATGGAGCAAGTTTCTGAAATTTTCATGTAAAAAAATTTTTTCCCCACACTGTGCCTGATCTAAGTAAAAAATTTATACACGTTTAATTTAGGTTTCACACTGAGTTTGGTTTTAATTGATTAATAGTGAAATAGCAAAAGCATGTTTTAAAAATTCTCCTTAACAGATTGCATTTGTTTTATAACCAACATAATATGAACATGGGGTTATTTTTAGTTTTGAGCTGTCTCTTGTTTGATTTTAAAGCCATTTGCTCCCTTTCTTGAATTGGAAAATCTTCTCTATTATTTAAATGATGCACAATACCTTATATATATTAAACCCTCAGGAATTGTGGATTCATTGAAGGGCAAAAGTGGTAAATGGCTTGTTCAAGGTCACAAAGTGAGGACTAAAATTAAAGAAAGAACATAGGCCTTATAAGGAAATAATAGACTTCATATTCTTGTCTGTGCGTCTTCTTCCATTGATTCAAATTCTTTTCTTCCTCTAAACCTGATCTGAAGTCCTCCATTCCCTTTGAAGCCATCTCTGATTACTCCTTGACCCTTAGTATCAGTGCAATGTGACTTAGTAAATATTTATTTAATGCCTTGTGAATCTGCTAATATTTGTATGACTTGAATATTGATTTCTTTCTTTTTTTTTTTTATTTGAAGAGTGGCTCTGAGCTAACATCTGTAGCCAATCCTCCTCTTTTTTTTTTTTTTAAGATTTTATTTTTCTCCTTTTTCTCCCCAAAGCCCCCTGGTACATAGTTGTATATTTCGTTGTGGGTCCTTCTAGTTGTGGCATGTGGGACGCTGCCTCAGCGTGGTCTGATGAGCAGTGCCATGTCCGCGCCCAGGATTCAAACCAATGAAACACTGGGCCACCTGCAGCGGAGCGCGCGAACTTAACCACTCGGCCACGGGGCCAGCCCCTTGAATATTGATTTCTTAATTTGATTATCAACTCTTTGAGGTCAAGGAGTGAGTCTTGTACTAGTAATTTAGCGCACCCTAATAATCTGGGTCAGTGTTGGATCCCTTGGTTCCAAGCTAGGTTTAAAACATCCCGTTAACCAAAATACCTTTTCCCTAGAGGACAAAATGAGATAGAGAATTTCAGAGATGGTCTCTTCTCCTAAATGAAAGACACATCCAGAGAAGTGAAATGTCCTCCCTGAGGCAACACAAATATTATTAGCTGAAGCACCTGTGATCATATAATCCTAAGGACATATAGGGGTTAATACTAAGGTTTGTCTTAAGTTTTCATCTATTCAAACATGATAATTAACTGGCTCCTCATCTTTGGAGAAACAAGATCAATGATTTAATCCTCCAGACGACTTTGTGAGGCTAGTATTTGATTTCCGTTTTAGAATTTGGAGTAACTCCAAGTGCACACAATAAACAGGAGCACAGAGGAGGAGTGAGACTATAGGGGGCAACTCGTGACAACTTTGATTTATTGAGTTTCAGGCAGAGAAAGGGAAGGATTCCTGCCTGAAGGTGTAAGTAGATCTGTGCCGCCTTCCTTACTTGGGAGGGGAAGATTGAGAAATGCAGAGATGAAGTGCAGATAAGACAGGATAGTTTCTTTTGGAATCCTCTGACAGAAAGGTGTGTGGAAATCCCCAGATACGGCAGTCCTGCCCTTACTATTCAAACAATCATCTTATTGTCTTGTGTGTTTTCTTCAGGACATAATTTGAGTTTCTGCTGGGTATTTTACTTAGGCTGTCACTTCCTTCATTGTAGTAAAAAACTTCCAACTAAATTCTTGGTAGTATTTTTTTTTAAGCTCAACTCAAAATAGGATCAAAGAAAATGCATGTTATGTAATGAAATGCTTAAGATCAGAATTTTTTTAAAAAATAGTAAAATTAAGTAAGTGATTTACTTAATTTAAGAAGCAAAACTGTAAATTTTACCTTTACATCACCTATTCTCAAGGCCAGTGGGTCTAGCCAGATCTTTAAATCTGTGTGGGGCCCGAACCTGTTTAGAGTTAGGAGAAATGGGAATCTTGAAGCAGTAATGAGGAAGTGAAGAAAGAAAACAGACACTGCTATAGGAGCCGCATTAATTTTTTACCACTGCTTCTTTCCTTCCTCATGTCTTCAGGATACAAACTGTCCTTATAATCCTAACTCAGTGTCTGGCATAGATTCTGGCGAACAACAGGGACTTATGTGCACATAAGTGGCACATAACCTAAACTGAAAGTCCAGGGAAATGAGCCTTGTTCCTTTTTAGAAGGTTGAGAATCCCTGTGTATGCCGTGGTGCCAATGAATATTTCATGGATGGAAGAATCAATAAATTGCTTTTAAGAGTAAGAACATTCTTCCAGTTACCAAGGCACAAAATTGTGGGAACGATTCTGACATACCTCCCTTTCCTTGCCTTGCCTCCCTCGTAAGATCTGCTGACCAATTTTCCTCTGCTTCTGCTTCCTGTTCTTTCCATTTCCCTTGTTGTGCTCCAGGCCAGGCCTTTCTAAACTCATGCCAAATTGTGGCAGTATCTTCCTACTGGTCATGCTGCCTCTTATCACTCCCCATGTAGCCTGGCACATCATAACTTAATTTCTCTTCCAAGGACACCACAAAGGAAAAACACACTCCTCCTGTGTCTTCCCTTTGCTCTCACACTGCTACTGATGCGGGGTCGGAGAGCCGAGGGGTCGAAAGAAAGATTTCTTGGACTCTCAAGGTCTGGCAGTAGTGCTCTTTTATTTAGAGAATAGTGTGGAATAGCGTGGGGACAGGACCCATGGGCAGTCAGAGCTGCTGCGTGGGGACAGGGCCCACAGGTAGGAGGAGGTGCTGCTGCCGCCGCTTCTGCTGCTGCCGCCGCTTCTGCTGCTGCCGCTGGCATGGGGACAGGACCCATGGGCAGGCAGAGCTGCTGCTGGCATGTTGCTGCTGCCGTTTCTGCTGCAAACATGAGTGGAGAGTAAGGCTAATTTTAAGGCATAGGTATGTGAGCCATCTCTTTACAAGACAAAGGAAAGAACATGTAAAAAAGTTAAAATGGTATCAGTGCAGGTGGGGTCTGGTTGTTGGGTGATCCCATGACTTTTAGATAAGAATCAAATTGGATTAAGTAAAGGTCAGAAGCCACCACCCTAAATCAGTTACATGAGATTGCCAGACAGTAACCAACTTAAGTTCTTGCCTTCCCCATTAAGAGTTTCTAGAGACAAGGTCATCTCCCTTCTTTCACAAATGCAAATGTCTCTCAAAGGGCAAGCAAATTCCAGTCCTCGGAACCTGCCTTCCATCTGCAGTTTTAAAATTAACTAGCCTAAAATCCTCATCACTACCACACTCACAACACTTGTGACACCAGATGTGTGCATTTTTTCCCACACCGAGCAATTCTCTTTGACACCAGCTGGGTGTCCTACAGTTTAATTCAATTCTGACACTATCTACGTGGCCATAGTGTCAGATCCTACAGATTAAAAACTCAGTTCCACAAGACTGCCTCTTCCAAACTTCAGATGCCAATCACACGTCCCACATTGTCACCTATATTTCTGACCGACTTACTGTAAATCTGGCTTCCCATGACCGCCTTCCTTGGGTTCGATAATTTGCTGGAATGGCTCCCAGAACTCAGGGAAACACTTATTTACCTTTACCAGTTTATTATAAAAGGATATGATAAAGGATACAGTTGAACGTCCAGATGGAAGAAATACATAGGGCAAGGTATGTGGGAAGGGTCCTAGAACTTCCATGCACTCTCTGAGCATGCCACTCTCCTAGCACTTCCACGTGTGCAGCAACTCGGAAACTTGCCAAACCTTGTACTTTGGGATTTTTATGGAGCCTTCATCACTTAGGCGTGATCCATCATAACTCCACTTCTAGCCCCTGTCCCCTTTCTCTAGATGCAGAGTGGGACTGAAAGTTCCAAGCTTCTAATCATGTCTTGGTCTTTCTGGTGACCAGCCCCCATCGAGGATCTATTCAGGAGCCCACCAAGAGTCACCTCATTAGAACAAAAGACACTCCTATCACCTAGGAAATTCCAAGGGATTTGGGAGCTCTGTGTCAGAACTAGGGTCAAAGACCAGATATTAGAACAAAAGAGGCTCCTAAAGCTCTTATCACTTAGAGAATTACAAGGGTTTTGGAACCTCTGTTCCAGGAACCAAGAGCAGAGACCAATATATATATTTTCTATTATTTCACAGACATACTTTTATTCTGCTTATTGGGAAAGTTGAAAACTTACTTATCCTACCATAATGATGGATACATGTCATTATACATTTGTCCCAACACATAGAATGTACAACACCAAGAGTGAACCCTAAGGTAAACCGGATTTGGGGTGATTATGATGTGTCTGTGGAGGTTCATCCATTTGTAACAAAGGTACCCCTCTACTCGGGGTGTCTATACCTTCCTTTCAATTTTGCTGTGAAGGTAAAACTCTAAAAAGATTGTCTTATTTTAGAAAAACAAAAAAACTTACTTATCAACAGTATAAAGACTGCAGTTTATAACCCAGAATTGCCCAAACCTTATTTTCCTTTGCTCTAGTTGCAGTAAGTTTCTTACTCTCACCTTAAGCCTGTCCTTTAACACCAGCTTCTTTTCTTCATTGATCAATCACTAACTCACTCAACAAATATTTCTGTAGTCTGGCCCTGCACCAGACACATATATGCACTGACAGACAACGCAGCGGGGTCCCTGCCTTCTTGTAGCCTACAGTCCTCTTCTTTGGGGCCACGCCCAGCTACTCAGGCTCCCACCAAGCTTTTCTTCTTCTCAATTCATAAAAGTTATATTGATCTTGTCACTTATGTGAGTGAGTATATTCTGAGGATATATTTTTGTAAGGGTCAGTTTTATTCTTTGAAGGGATCTTTTATGCCTATAAAAAATATGTACACGGCCGGCCTGGTGGCGCAGTGGTTAAGAGTGCACATTCCACTTTGGATCCCGGTTGTGGACATGGCACTGCTTGGCAAGCCATGCTGTGGTAGGCATCCCAAGTATAAAGTAGAGGAGGATGGGCTCGGATGTTAGCTCAGGGCCAGTCTTCCTCAGCAAAAAGAGGAGGATTGGCATCAGATATTAGCTCAGGGCTAATCTTCCTCAAAAAAAAAAAAAGAATAACTTGGGCAGGCCCCGTGGCTGAGTGGTTAAGTTCGTGCGTTCCACTTCAGTGGCCCAGGGTTTCACTGGTTCAGATCCTGGGCGAGGACATGGCACCGCTCATCAGGCCATGCTGAGGCAGGATCCCACATGCCACAATTAGGAGGCCCCACAACTAAAATATACAACTATGTACTGGGGGGATTTGGGGAGAAATAAGCAGGAAAAAAAAGGTGAATGAAATAATTTGTTTTAAAAAAATATGTACATATATTATTAAAAAAACAAAGTTCCTCTTCATCTTCTACCATCCGGAGATGACTATCATATATCCTTTTAGGTTTTTTTTTAATCTCTATTTGTGCTATATACAGTATAATTTTTTCAATAAAAAGCTTTTTATTCGTGCAAAGTTACTCCATTGGTATTGAAACAAGTTGAAGCAGTAAGGATCATGGTGGAGAAAATATAATGAAAAATATAATTTAAAAATTCCCCTGAAATATGTTTTCCACTTCTGTTTTTAGGGGAAAAAAGCAATCCTTTGAACTTTGATTAAATTTGGGTCAGGTAGTTTCTTTGATCTTGTTCAAAATGTTTATGTTATATTATAAGTGACTTTAACAACATATTATATTACTTTCTCTATAGTCTTTGCCTTCAGTCTGGGATGGTATTAACTCCCTCTAGGTTTTAGAAATCCAGAATTTCCCATGTTGGTAGAAAACGGGATATTAAAACGTCTGTTATAGTGTTCTGAAGCTATACATTTGAGCTATGAGCAGGCTAATAAGCAGATTCGGAAAAAGATCAGAATCAAATTGAGGCATGACTTTTATTAAACCCTTACTTGTATTTGTCTTAAAACAGGGCTATTGTCTGCATCAAAAGTCATTGTAACACCTTCTGTAGGGCAGAACTTGATGAAAGGTAGGGGGCTATCCCAGACACCAGCCAAGGGATTTAGTTTCTGAGGCACCCAAAGGCCCTGATAGAAGGCAGTTCCATCCCTGTGAAATGAGGGGGTGATCATATTCAGAATTCCCATTGTAATTAGCTCAGCTCTTGTTCTGTTGCAACTCACTTTTAATGGTAGTTGTGGATAAAATATTTTGAGAGATGATATTTAATAAATTATATCCATGAAGTATTTTATACTATGGAAAGACTTTAGGATGTAGTAGGTGAGCACATTTCATCTGCCTGTATATTCAATTATGGCTTTGAAATGTACTCTCACTTTCTCTATAAAACAGAGGTTCTTAACCTTTTTGTGCCTGGAGCCCTCTAGCAATCTGGTGAAGCCTGTGGATCTCTTCTCAGAATAATTTTTTAAGTTACAAAATGAAATACATAAGATTGAAAGAAAACCACTTGGGCTGAAACACAGTTTGAAGTAGTGGTGAGACTAAACAATTTTTTGAAATGTCTGCAACAACTGTAATAGGGTATAAAAAAGACATGATTTCTATGGGGATAAAGTCACTGGTATCAATGATAATACTGTGGGTTGTTGCCTACATTCATAGGGGAAGGAAATTCTATATTTCACTTAGAGGTTAGTGAAAATAGTTTGTTTTTGCCCATCCAAGGTTGCATGAAGTCTGCCCATAGACATTCTCCAAAGCCATTCTTTTTCCATTTCTCAGTTTAGATTTGACCCAGATTCCCTGTAAATAGCCAAATGCCTCTATAGCTGGGATTTGCCTTGTTGAAGATCTGGCAAGATGACTCTTACTAAAGAGTTTCCCTCTTAGTGTTTGTCAGAATCATGGCTCACATCAGGAACTCTTCCAATTGGAGAAAACAGTGAAATTTGGTCAAATTTGAATTCACTCTGGTGTTTATATTTGCTTTATTCCTCACTGGCTGTTAAGTAAAATGTACTTCACCACCATACACCTAAATTTGCTCTTTATTGATAATTAGGGTGGTGCGGACCAGATATGGATAAGAGCTTCTTTAAGTAGGGCTTGACTGTGCCAAGGCGTTTCTGTACATTTGAGGTTCTCGATAAACCGGCAGCCTTACCAATTGGAAAATGTATCCATGAAGAAAAGAAATCTCAGCCAAGTCAAAATAACAGATCTTTGCTTCTGTTGGGAGACTTTCTACAGGTTTGACCTCCTATAAGGGCATTCTGGATACGCCCAGCCAATCTGTCCAGCTAAAAAGGGACCGAGGGGAGATTCTGTCCGTTGTAAGATCTGCTCCAAAATTTTGCCATAGGATAAACCTGGAATCAGGTTTGGTTCATGAGTGCTTTGGCCATACCACCTCAGGACCAGACTTACCATAGTCTAGGGTAGACCACAGCTGCCTCATGTTATGCACCGCACAAGGGCTCCTGGCTAGGGTCCAAGTCCAGCATGCATTCTGCTCACCTTATTGTGTGCCTGGTGAGGGGCTGCATCAGCCCAGGAGAAGTGGCCTTTTCTAATTCACAAAAAGACATTGCCTACTTTTAAGCTGTGAATCTGAGCCTGAGAACCTGGAAAGTTCATTTTTTCTAACTTAGACAAGCACCATATGTACAAGAGGCAGCCCTGGGCCATATATTCAAGGACCAGAATTGAATTAATGTTTGAGAAGCAGGAAAATTAAAGCAGGGGCCAGAGCACTCTTAATTAGTCAGACTGTCATAACATCATCTCAACTACTTTGTAAAATATGAAGCAAGAAATGTTAACCCTAAATGGAGTGTCATCATAAATTCAGGAAACATTTATTGAATATGCATCAGACATTGTCCTAGGTGCTGGGGATATAAGGATAATTAATTCAGGCTCCTTGTCCTCATGAAGCCCACAGTTTAGCATTTGTGCATAAAATGATACTTGACACTATAGAACCATTAAGTTAGCTTCCCCCGTATTGCTGATGCTCCATGTTCTCATTCAGGTTAACTTAGAATTTTGGAATTTTATCGATGCATATCAAAATGATTTTGTATATAGGAATAAATAGAATATATCATTAAAGAATATTCTGGGAGGGAAACATCAGTCAATACATACTCTAAAATGTCAGCAGTTACAGATGTGTGATACCATCGCAAGAATAGACCTATTCGCTAAAAAATAATTATTCTCCTATCATTGGAATAGGGAGGTAACTTGAAATAGACCCTGTGGTTTATAAGAATCTAATGTATAACAAAGTAGGAAGTGCAAGACAACAGAAAAAGAAAGGATTATTTATTGAATAAACTGTTAAAATTTGAAAAATTAGTTGATTCATACATTAATGGATAGACTAAAAATAAAATCAAAACTAAATATAAATAGGCAGAGCACAGAGGATTTTTAGGGCAGTGAAAATACTCTGTATGATACCATAGTGATGAATACATGTCGTATGTTTGTTCAAACCCATAAATGTACAACACCAGGAGTGAACCCTAATGCAAACTATAGACTCTGGGTGTTTCTGATGTGTTGAGGTAGGTTCAGCAGCTGTAACAAATATGCCACTCTGGTGGGGATGCTGCTAATGGAGGAGGCTGTGCATGTGTGAGGGCAGGGGATATATGGGAAATCTCTGTACCTTTCCCTCAATTTTGCAGTGAACATAAAACTGCTCTAAAAAAAATCTTAATTAAAAAAAACTATATATACAGCCTTAAACTCTAGGAAAACCAGGAACAAATAAAATTGGTTATTTATTAAAACTCTAAGGTTAGGGAGAGGAGGAGAGATGATTTTTTAAGGCCAGAAAATTAAAGAAATTATGAAGGAGAATATTGACACCTTTCGACTATTCTAAATAGTAACATTATAAAGGTTTAAAATATAGATAAAATAAGGGGCCGGCCCCGTGGCGCAGCAGTTAAGTGCCCACGTTCTGCTTTGGCGGCCCAGGGTTCACTGGTTTGGATCCTGGGTACGGACATGGCACAGCTCGGCACACCATGCTGTGGTAGGTGTCCCACATATAAAGTAGAGGAAGATGGACATGGATGTTAGCTCAGGGCCAGTCTTAATCAGAAAAAAGAGGACGATTGGCAGCAGTTAGCTCAGGGCTAATCTTCCCCCCCAAAAAAATTTTGAAAAGTAAGAAAGAACAGTACATCAGAAAATATATTTGTAGCAAATATGAAAAAAATTACTATTTCGCTAAGAATATTAAGACCCTCATAGATAACTGGACTAAAATATGAACAAATTCACTCAGAAAAAGTATACATAATAAATACACAGTGGCATGTCTAACATCCTCTGAATCATAAATATCGATTAAAACAAGTTTTCAGTTCCCCCCTTCTACATTAGCAATAAAAAACTACAGTACACAAAACTGGCACTCAGTGAAACTGATATTCTCATATATTCATAATGATATTTTAAATTGTTATATCCCTTAGGAAAGGTTTCTCAGGATATATATCAAGTACTGAAAAAAAAATTTCATTTTCACTGATCCCAAGGAAATAATCTGAAGTATGGAAAAAGACAAATCATCAAGATATTGATCAGTGTTACTTGTAATTAAAATGATCACACAATTTATTATCCAAACCTATTACTTTCAAGAGTACAAGGGGCACTATTTATAGTTAATCCTGGACAATGGGTATACAGCAGAATCATCATGAGCAAATTAGAATGTATGGCCATCCTATTTATAACAGCCAGAACAAGACAATTTGATAATGACTTGAAAGTCTAATAGTTGAATCCCTAAGTATCATGTGATAGATCCTTATAATGGGATGTTATTCAGCAATCCCTAGAGAAAAAAAAAATGTATGAGCTAAAATAGTTTAAATGGGCTATAAAATCCTTTATATTATTAAAATTAAGTAAAATCAAGCATTTATGGAAACAGGAAATACTTTAAAATCATAATAGTTATTTTAGAGAGATGTTCATGGTTCAAGTTTTTTCCATTATTTAATTTTCCAAATTTCCTGTAATGCGTTTTAGAATTTTAAAAATGTGTATGCTTCATAATACTTGGGAGTGAGAGTCATTACAGTTTTCCATCTGGTCCAGCTTACTTTATGTATGAGGGTGTTGACGCACAGAGATGGCACAGGGCATGGCCAAAGCCACGTGCCTCTGCCAGACATTCTGGACAAAGAGGTTAATCTAGCTTCTCACTCACAACAAGGGCTCTGACCACCTCACCACGCTACCTTGAAGATGGTAGCATTGTGTCTTGCAACCTGACACTTGATTTTCTTTTTTTTTTGGTATTTAAAATTATCTGTACTCTGTTTCACAAGTCAGGAGAAGTTTAGATTGCTTCTTTTAAAATTTGAAACTTTAGTAAACAGGCTTATTGGCTAGATTTATTTTTCTCTGGATCCCATAATTCTGTATGTGTTGCTAATCTCCTTACATGTTTGGGGAGGAACAAGAAATCTGGATAATATATAGCAATACATGTCCTCAAGTTGAAAACACTTAACTTTGGAACGTTACCCGTCCTTTGCTCTTTTCCTTTGTGCTCTACCGTCAACCGTTTCTCAGCACACAGTGCAGGAATCTGACTGGGTGTTGAAGTAAGAAGTCCCAGATTCCCACAGATGATTCATTGTTAGGAATGGTTAAGTGTACTCCTGAATAGTTTTCTGCTTTAAGGTGATTATTCATTGATCAGGTAATCAGTGAGTGGCAAGGCTTACTAGGAGCCCATATATAAAAAACTTAGACCTCTAATAAGGTAGAGTTTTTGTTGGGTCCTCATTCTTTCACTCTGGGCCTCATACATGGAACAAAGTTAGCTTGCATATCGCTTGAGGCTGCACATGCTACGTTTCAGTTAATTTTGTGTTGCTAATTTTGGATGGTGATGATGATGGGGGTTAATTAACTTCTGTTAATCAATGATGCCACCTGGTGGCCAGAAAGTGCATTTTGTCGTTCCCTTGTAAGCTGCACCAACCTTTTTTTCTTTGATATAAATAATCTCAGTAGCATTTGAGGCATTTTTATTAGTGAAGTTTTGAAAAATGCTTAGTTTGGGTTGGCAGAAGCAGGGCAGTCATGGAATACTACGGGTCTTACGTGGCAATGTGAAATGACTACTCTGCTGTTCTCATTTCTTTTAAATGAAACTCCTGCAGGATAATAGGTTCTAAAGGGTACGTAGTAAACAATTCTCTGTGACCAATGCAGGCATGTCTGTCTGGTCTCCCTTCCTGGGTTTCACCTGGATTGTAGCAGTCACTGGGCCAGCTGGTGGTTTCAGTGTTCTTCCTGTCTGACTCAGAGGGTGATCAGTCATGTTCTCATTCTGCAATTAAAAGGCGTGGAGTGGTTTTTTTTTTAAGATTTTATTTTTCCTTTTTCTTCCCAAAGCCCCCCAGTACATAGTTGTATATTTTTCGTTGTGGGTCCTTCTAGTTGTGGCATGTGGGACGCTGCCTCACCATGGCTTGATGAGTGGTGCCATGTCTGCGCCCAGCATCCGAACGAGGGAAACCCTGGGCCACAAAACCGGAGCATGCGAACTTAACCACTCGGCCACAGCACTGGCCCCAAGGCATGGAGTAATTTTTAACTGGGGGTAGCGTGCACTTGTCTTCCTTGATAAAAAGGGTGGATGGATGGATATATTGGAAAGTTGAATTTCTAAAATTCAGTTTTGGAAGTTGAATTTTAAGATTTTAAAAAAATTGTCAAAGAAAGTAAACCTAACTCCATTACTTCCTTAATCAATAGCATGATTTTGCAACATGTTAGTGGTAAGCTTTCTGCTCAGCCAGTTTGTCTATTTCCATTCTGTTCCTGAAAGTTCAGGTTGGCAGGCAGCAGCTGAGCTTGAGTACAGGGAAAGAAAAAGCAACTCAGAAGCCTATCGGGCTCAACACAGTGATTCTGAGGTCAGGATTTCCTAATACGGACATCTCCCAGTGAGCTCTGTTGGTTTAGAGAAATGTCTCAGTTTGTGTGGATATACTCCTGTATGAAAGAACAAAAATTGAAAACAAAATAGAAACTTGCCATGAATCTGATACTTAGGTAAATCTGCTTTCCTCTCCACAATATTCAGCTAACTAGAAGCTCTAGGGAACGTTGCTTTTGATAAATGAGGTAGCCTAGGCGTTGAGAACATCTAAGAAGAGTACATTTTTCTCCCCAACCCTGTCACTCTCATAGAAAAGTCAAATTGTTTCAACTCACCAAACATGGCATATATGGAATGCATTCTGAGCGGGGTCAGAGTGAGATTAAGTTGATTTTCCATCTCCACATGAGGCGAAGTGTAAGGTATACCCAACATATTTTGTTAATTTTTGTGGGTTTTTTATCTGTTTGATTGGAAGCATGGTCTCCAGCTTGTGTGTTCAGATAACTTTAAGATCTAAATTGCTGGTGATGGTCTCTGGCAAGACAGAAGCTATGCTGTGGTGCATGAGAGCTTAATGTCCTCATACATGATATCTCACCATGGCTTGTTGCCAGTGCTGCATATTTCTAATGTGCATGTCCAGACTCACACAGGCTTTTGGATCAGTCTCTCAAAGATGTACAGTTTCAGCAGTTGAGTGTGTGTATTTGTGTCACCTATTAAGTTTGAAAAGCTGCCACTAACATCCAAGTTTCCCTTTGTGACTTTGAGCATGACTTCATAAATCCATGGGATGAAATTGTATCTGTTTCATAATACTGCTCAATGAAGATTGGGTCTGATAGATATGCCTTTAGTCCCCTAATATGCTTTTCCTCTTTCCATTTTCTCAACTCCCACTGGCATTAGGATTAGTTTCAGCCTTTATTGCCTTTTACTTAAACTAAAACACAGTCTTGTCTAAAAAAGTCATTTGTTTTTTATTCATTAAGCATTTCTTGTCCCTTGCATGCAAAGGCCCTTGCTAAGCGCTATGAGAGATAGAAAGATGAATCAGATGTGGGTCCTGCCCACAAGGAGCTTTGAGTCTAATGAAAAGGAAAATGGTAGAAGGCATAAAGTGAGTAACTGCTGTGTCATGTATTATTCAAAGGGAGACAATATTTCTTTCAAATGGAAAATTTGGTAGGAGAGAGGAATTGGAGATGAGCCTTGAAGAGTATTATGAATAGAATTTTTATATGCAGAGACAGGAAAGGATTCATAAGAAGGGAAGATTAGAGACAAGTATGGAGCCAGGGAACACATGAAAGTATTTAAGGAATTGTGCAGAATTAGATGTGGGCAAGAACAAAGAGCCTGTGTTAGGCAAGAGCAAGGGAGAAAAATCAGAAAAGTCAATAGGGACCATGTAGTGGGGGACTTTAAATTCCATGGAATAGAATTTGTTTTAATTCGATAGGTAATAGAAAACCATCCACCATTTCTCAACAAAGTATTCCCTTGAAATCCTATGCCATTCCTTGGTGTTAAAGATTTATTAAATATAACCTATTGCTTTAATTTTTTTCTGTATTGTAAGAACCACTATATACCATGTTGCTTATTTACAGACTGTCTTCATCTAGACCAGGATTTCTCAACCACAGCCCTGTTGACATACTGGGTCAAACAGTTCTTCATTGTGGGGCTGTCGTGTTGATTTGTAGGATGTTTAGCAGCATCCCTGGCCTCTGACCACTAGATGCCAGTAGCACCCCCTTCCCCCTAGTTGTGACAATCATAAATGTATCCACACATTTCCAAATGCCCCCTGAGGGCAAACTCACCCCCATTTGAGACCCTCTATTCTAGACATGTGTATTGTGTTCCTCTGGTGTTCTGGGCATTGTTAGACTCTTGGATTTGTCAATGTGCCTTAATGCTTAATGCATCCAATCTATTAATGCTTGGAATTATGTACTAGATGTACATCTGATCTTGAGATTAAGTTATTTCATATTTGTTGGAGTAAAAGAGCTAAACTACGCCTCAGGAGACCTGGATTCTAGTCCTGGCTCTGCCACAAAGGGGTTTTGTGACTCGAGTGAGATCTTGTACTTGGTAACCTGATTCTTACCTCTAAAATGACCAGTGTGACTTCTGAGGCTCTTTCCAGCTCTGATTCTGTGTCCTGATTTCAAATTGATCTTAGAGCTTTATTCTTTCACATTTTTAGAAAGCACAAATTGAACTAACATGTCTATTAACCAACAAGATTGACTGAAGTATTGAATAAGAAAGACAAATTTTTTTCCTTAGTGCTTTAGTGTACTAAATACTATAATTTTTTTCCTTTTCTAGATTATTTGAAAAATCTCTTAGAAGACTCTGGAGATTACAGAGACACTCAAGGTAAATAAGTTTTGTGGTCTTATATACTGTGGAAGTTTTTATATTATGTTTATTTGGACCTAGAAAGTGAAAATATAACAAAGCCCGTAGATAAGACTCCATTTTATTCATAAGAAACCTTTTTTTTTTTTACTCTATTTTGGGCAGATTAAAACAGAACTAGATAAAATGGCAAATGGTATTGGATGCAGGTAAAATTATAGGGGCAAGAGAGGCCCATGGCCAGCCAGCCGGGGGAGCCAGCCTCCTGAGAGACAGACCCAGCATGGCCTGGGGTCAGGAAGCTTCATCCTCCTGTGCTCAGTCACTCTGCTGGTGGTAAATTCACCTTCTCTAGATGTCCATTGCATTCAGAAGCAGGGATTGAACCAGTTGATCTGCAAGATCCTTTCAAGCTTTAAAATCATGAGTCCATGAAGTGACCAAACTACACAGATCAGGGATAAGGTCTACAATAGCATATTATTCTGGGACTGTTTAATGATGGGTATTAGCTTTGACACTCTTCCACCCCTCACCCCCAGTAGTACTTCAGGGAAATTGTCTATTACAATACAAGAGACTCCTTGGTGTTCATGGGATAATCCACTGTGTGGATTTTTCTCTTTCACACACACATACACACACAAGGATTAATTCTGTTCGGGATAGTTGTGTTTCTTTCTATTTATCCCCAAACTACCTCTGTCAAATGTCATAGATATATCCCTGGTTATAGTCTGCAGAAACACATTAAACAAATCCATGTCCACCTCATTAATTTTATGAATTTCTATCACATTCTTGTGCATCCTTTACATTTTCAGATTATGTAGCTGGACAGGTTTTTAACCCATTTTGTAGAGATTCTTATTCATTTTCTTATTCGTTTGACTTCTTCTTAACATCTTCTATTAGCAAATGTTTTGCTTTTAAAGGTGCTTTTTAAAAGGTAAAGTTTGGAGTGGGGGATATGACAATGCTTCTTGTCTTTGGTGAACATATAATCTAGTTGAAGAAAAAAGTCTATAACTCTCATCAGATAAAGAACAAAGTAGATGTGCTGAGCACTACAGAATCATTTGAAAGAGAGGAAAGTGTGACGATTGAAGAGGCAGAGCTTTGCTTAGAGAGGAGTGGGACTGGAGATGACCTGAAGGTTGGACAAGAGGAAGAGTGGCCATTCCAGATCAGAGTCTGTCTTATGAAGATAAAAATTTGAGAGAGATCTTAGGAAATCGGGCCTCAGGAAAACATCAGTCTCAGGGCTTCTACCTTCAAGGAAAGTGAATTATTAGCTCCATGTTACAGATAAAACAAATACAGGGCCAGAGATTAAGGAGCTCGTTTAAAGGAAATTACACACTTTAGCAAAGATGGGTTAGAATAAGCAGTGAATGGTGAGGTGCACTATATGGCCAGCGGCACAGCAGTAAAATGGTGAGAGACGTAGATGAGATTGCTGAGGGTGAGGGAAAATGAGACAAGTATACCTTTTGAAGGTAGGCAGAAGAGTTAAAGGAGCACAGCCACCAGGGCCCCTTAAAGGGATGCCATGGGAAAGCAGAATTGCAGACAAGATGGAAGAAGGCAGAGCTTAGAGGCCAGGGGACCAAATAGGAGCAGCTTTATCATTTCATCCGTTCATTAAATCCTAAAGCTTGTCTCTCTTCCCACTGGGAATTCAACCAGGCCAGAAACCAGGGACATGTCCAGGGTCACCTCTTGAATATGTGCTATGTGCTGAGTGCCAGGCACAGTAAATTCCCTAAAGAAATACTGCTTTCCTATAACACGTTTAAAGAATATAGAAATCTCCAAGCTTGGTACCAGAAAGAGAATCTCTTGGTAAGTTATAGTAGGTGGACCAAAAAACCTCAAGTCCTCTCCAGAAATTGAACTTTTTAAAAAAAAAATAGTGCTTTTGTTGATAATTACTGTCACTGCCACCCCACCCTCAGGAGACCATGCTTCCCTTCCGTCTTTAACACCAGCAGTTTTTCTCAGTAGGAATGCTACTGTCATGTCGTACGGGATAACCTCCTTGTGTGGATTTCCAGGTAGTATTGCATCCCTGACTCCCACCCACTAAAGGCCAGCAGACCTTCCCAGTCATTGTGACAACCAAAAATTGTCTTTACACGTGTCCAGATGTCCCTATGGGAGCACTGCTGTCTTGGGTTGAGGACAGCTGTAGCCCAAAAAGGGACCAAGTACAGACTTTTTCCTTTGTATCTAGTTACAAGGATGACAAGACTGGAGCATTCAAAAACGTTTTGTTAAAGGCAAGGAGTTAATAAAAAGAATAAAACGCAGATGAAGCTAAATAACCCAGCTCACAAAATAATGTGTATAATTTCCTAAGGTCTAGTATGCTTCGATGTGGCATGTTTTCCCTCTTGGGATGAGACTAAGAGAAGGCAGCGAAGTCCTGACCCTCTTAAATAGTCGCTTCTGAATAGTTCTGGTTTCCTATCCGAGGGTCCTTCTCTACCAAGGCAGTTTATGCTAGAATGGGCCTTAACTTCCAGGTGAAATCCTATCCTCATCGTTGTAAACTTCAACAGGATAATCAAAGCTCAGCACAAAACAACCCTGCCATTCATACTGTTGGCACACATGAATGTCTCTTTAGAGTCTTTGGCTTATTTTTTTTCATAAGTACTGTTTTAGCCTGATTTTCCTTAGTTTTGCCCTCATTGAACCTCATCCTCTGTGTTTCTGCCTACTCACAGTTAACCAAGCTCCTCCAGTAGTTGGTTGCTATGAACTAGATATCTTGTCGTCCGGATTTGCTTAGTGTTGCAATTCATTGGTAATGACCAAATGTCCCTTCTCTTCCTGCATGTTTTAGATGCCCTTGCTGTTGTTATAGAAGTAGCCAACCACGCCAATGACACCATGAAACAAGGAGTAAGTATCCTGATTTCAGTGGCTGGTGTACTACTGAACCTGGGAGCCTGGGCTTTCATATGCTTTACATTCTCTTTTGGTAGGATAACTTTCAGAAGCTTATGCAAATTCAGTACAGCTTAAATGGACACCATGAAATAGTGCAGCCTGGACGGGTAAGTGTTTTAGACTGCCTTTTGCAAATTTAATACAATGCATTTAGGCTCTGTTTGTAGGTAATTTTCATTTCATTTATGAAAATAGGTCATTTGTTATTGTTCCTCTTCATTGACCCAATCAAGATCAACTAAGCTCATTCTGTCCATTCAAAACATTCGTGATTTAAGTCACTGTGACAAGAAGTCCAATTCAATTAGGAAAATGGCAAGGGACCCCACAGAGTATCTGATTAAATAGGATCATTTTATTGTGTAATACTAGCTGACCTCATGCAGCTTTAATGGCAATTTCATTTAAAACTTTTAATGTAAGAGAGGATTATGAGGGGAGGGAGAAAATTGGTATTTTGTTGCCCCTCATAGAGCACAAAAGTGGCCTCGGGAATGAATTCAGGAAAATTACAAAATGCAATTGTCAGGATGTTGGCTATGCCTCAGGATCAAGTCCGTGCTCAGTCAATTACATTTCAGACCACATAGTACCCCTGGGGCCAATATTGGATTTATGAAACTCTGCTGGCTTGTCTAATTCCTAAGTGACTTACAGAGTTTAAAAAGAAACCATGAATGTAAAAAGTCACAGGGAAACTATGTCTCCTCAGCCCCCACAAAAAAAATTCTGAGGAAAGTTGAAAAGGAAAATATATGTACACATATATTGCAGTTGTGTTAAGGTGTTGGACTAAATGAGCGTTTGTTTGGATGAATTAGGTTTTTCTCAAAGAAGGAACTTTGATGAAGCTGTCTCGGAAAGTCATGCAGCCCCGAGTATTTTTCCTGGTAAGTGGCCATGTGTGTTTGTGATGAGCTTTGAGGCAGAGATAACTGCTTAATGGAAGGAGACATTTGTACCACAGGGAAGCATAGCACGTTCAAATAGTGCGTTTTGAATTTAGTTTCATTTCTAATTTGGAAAATTGATTCAATTGGTTTTTTGTTTAGGCAGATTGTAATACCTTAGTGGAATTCAGAATTCAGAAAACATTAAATTTGTTATAGAACTTGGAAAGAAAGCACATTTTCTAGAAGTTGTGTTTTTAATAGTATTCTAACAAAACATTCTAGGTGGTTCTAGTTTATAGAAGGATTTTATTCAGAGAGCTTTTAACGAAGAGGTAATATTTTTCCTTTGTTCCTGTGTCCTATCAGTACCTTTGTAGCTGAAATTCGCTTCTTTATTCACCCTATGCAATGTTTCTCCTTTCAGTTTAATGACGCCCTGTTGTATACAACACCAGTGCAGTCTGGGATGTATAAACTCAACAACATGCTCTCACTGGCTGGGATGAAGGTCTGTGCGTCTGTTAGAAGAATTTTTTTTTACCCAAATATATTTAGAGAAAAAGCCCTAGGATAACCATCTTTCTCACACCCTTAACCTTTCTTTCTCCATGTGTGACTGTTCAGGTGTTTGTTTGTTCATTCTTATAGTCATTTGTTCGCTCATACATTAATTGATTCATAAGATGTTTATTCAGAACTACTATAAACAAAACTGGGTAATAGATTTGGTGAAAGATACAAAGATGAATTGAAGCATGATTCTTTTTGTCTCCGCCCTTCCTCTAATCTCCCGGAAGCTTAGCAGCTAGTTGGGAAGATAATATTCTACACATACTAGGTACCTGTAAAATAGACAGTAATAAATGTCACCAAAAAGGCACAAAATTTTGGGGAGTTCAGAAAATAAAGAGCATGCAGCTTTTGGTGGGCCATGATAGGGGGATTAGTGGCAGCTAGGAAAGAGGGAGAATTCAGAGTCTCTTTGGAGGAAGAGCCAAGAGCTTTAAAGAATAGGTCACATTTGGCCATGCTGAGATGTGGGGAAAGGCATTCCAGGTAGAGGGAATAGTGGGAGCGGAAGCCTGGAGGTGGGAAAATTGGGCCTATGTATATGGAGATATTTAAATTTGTCTGGAGCATAGCACAGAGGAGGGAGAGAATTGGTAGATCAAGCTGGATATGAAGCTTGGTGGTAGATGTCGGCAGCATGGGTATTGAGCAACCTTGTGCTTCAGAGGTGAGATTTTCACTAGGAGGAGTTTTGCTCAAATTGTTTTGCTTTCTTCCAGGTCAGAAAACCCACCCAAGAAGCATATCAGAATGAACTAAAGATTGAAAGTGTAGAACGTTCCTTTATCCTCTCAGCCAGGTAAATTTTAAAAATATGTATAGATGAACATTTGCCAGTATTACAGGGCCGGGCATCTCCAGCATTTTTTACATTTAGGTTAACTACTAGCCTTATTTTGTTTTTTCTTCTTTTCTTTCCTAATACCATGCAGTTTACTCTTGATTCACTATGTAGGTAAAATTTGTAAGAGCTGATGCAATAGTGTGCTAGAAGCACAAAGATAAAAATGATCCTCTGAATAGAATAACTATGCTGAAAAGTGCTTTGCTGATCATTCTTTTAAAGTGAATATCTCAAATCTTCTACAGTGACGCATATGTTTTTAAAAACATCTAGTGCTTTGTAGTTTACTAGGAAGTTTTCACGTAACGTTGAAAGGTCATCACAAATCTACGAAGTTAAGTGTAGTCGATTAAAAATGGAGAAGACTAAGTTACAGAAAAATTGAGCTGCTGTCTTAAGGATCCATAGCTTGCAAAGTCAGGATACAAATAGAAGTTTTTTGCTTTTAAATCTGTTATTTATGATACCACATTGCCTCAAAGTAGAACCTACTGTGACCTACGTGTAAATCAAGACGTATTATCGTAATGTGAATCAAGTGCTAAGGAATATAGGATGCATGGCTCATGCATGACATTATTGAGTTCTTGGCTGAGTGGCAGAAGTGGATGTTTGGCAGGATTGGACTGGTAAAGGGAGAGACACCAACCGCGGTAGCATGCTGTGCTGCTGGATTTGGATAGCGAGTCTGAGTGGCTCTCCGACCTAACCTTTGATATAATAAAAATAATGTCAAACACTTTTATAGCACTTATCTTGTGCCAGGCACTCTCCTAAGCACTTTCTGTATATTAATTCACTAAATCTTCACAACAACCTTTTAAGGTAAGTTACTACCATTTATACCCATTTCATGGTAAGAAAAGCCACCCAGCTATTAAGTAACAGGGCCAGGATTTGAACCCAGGCAACCTGCTTCCTGCTATGTCCCTACCACTAAAATCAACTAGGATCTTAGTAGCAGCTAGAGTTGTAACTGGAACCATTTATTTCTCTACATCAGGCGAGGTGCTACACATTTTATATTTTCTCTTTTAATTTCCATGATAACTAGTGGAGTAGGTATTGTCTTGACCTTCCAGATGAGAAAAATGGAGGCTCAGAGAAGTTTAATAACATGTGCAAGGTTACACAACTACTAAGCAGTGGAACTGAAATGTGAACCTGGGTCTGTCTGACACTGAAATTCATGTTTTTAACCATTAAAACATTGCCTGTGTTCATGGATGTCGAGGACTCAGACCAAATGTCTGACTTCTCAAAAACAGAGGACCACAAGAGCAGCTCCCTGGGTCATGACACTCTTCTGAAAGGGAATGGTCACTGCTGCCTGACACGAGATCTCAAGATGACTGGAGAAGAGAAATACCTGTGTTCAGGGTTTGTTAAATGCTTTCCAGCTACCAGCCAGAGCAGCAAAGTTCCTGGGAGGTACCTGAGCATCCTACAGATCAATATTTGGGGAGTAAAAGTAAACTCTTGAACATAAGTCCCTGTACATCAGGCTCCTGGCAACTACTTAATCTTGGTTCTTAAAAATCAAGGAAGTTATTTTCCAAGATCCGAAGAGGAAATGCCTATAGGAAAGTCAAGTTTTCAATTGCACTTAAGTTTCCTAAGTAAAAATGTGCTTTGGTAAAAACAAAATTCTGTTTTAATAAAAATGAAACAGTTCAGGAAAGGATGGTAAATCTTTCTTTCTTTGGTTGCCTATCGTAAATATCTAGATATCCACATTTTTCCAGATCAGCCTTCTAGACCGTAGTAAGATCATTGGGAAACCATCTGAGGATTTTAAGCTAAACATTGGTATGATCTAATTTATATTTTCCAAAGAGCACACTGGCTGTTTTATAGAAGACAGATTCTCAAACACTAGAGTACAAGTTGGGAGACCAGGTAGGAGACTGTAGATGATGGTTTCTTGGACTAGAGTGGTAAGAAATGGTCAGAATCAGGTAGAGCCAGTATGATTACTGGTGAATTAAATGTGAGGTATGCAAGAGAAATGATAAACCTGGAAAGTTCCTGATAAAGGAAAAGTAAGTTTCTAAGGAAGGATTAAGGTGGCATGGGGGAAAGAGAACTAATACATGTTGAATGCCACCAATGTGCCATGTTCTCCTTCTAAATTCTCCTAGCCACAGTGAGGCAGGTGCTGTATAACATGTAAAAAGGAGATGAGAAGGCCTCTTAGGATCTGGTTCCTGGCTGCCTCACCAGCCTGATCTTTCACTCTCCTCTGTCCCCACCCCACCAGAGCATGGCATGTTGCGTCAGTGTGGATCTGTTTATGTTTCTCCATGCCTGCCAGCCTACTTCACATCCTTCTGCTTTGCACAGGCGCCTACTGCCACCTGGAATTCATCCCTTCATTCACGAAGCAACATGGAGCCTCTGTCCTGGGCCAGGCGTTGTGCTAGGCATCAGGATACAGTGGAGAATTAAAAGGGCCCTTCCTTCCCTGAGCTTACAGTTCATTAGGGAAGACATACACTTAGCAAATATTAGCACCATCAATTATTATTGTAATTAAGTAGTACACGGAAAACTACCAGTAGTACCACAGGAGAATTACTGCTATGAGACTGTAAAACAAGGGAGCTTGAACTAGCTTTGGTGGAGAAAGGGAAGTCAGAGATAGCTTCCCTAAAGACCTGATGTGTCTGTTGAGTTATAAAGGATAAGTAGAAGTTGGATAGCTAGGCAAAGAGGAAAGGAAGGGGCTCTTGATCATTAGGAATGATGTGTACAAAGGTCCTGAGGTGGAAAGGGGCATGGCATATTCAAAGAACTGAAAGGCTAGTGTGGCATGAACGTAGTGAATGAGAGGGAGAGTGACCCAACATAAGCCTGGAGGGACAGGCAGAAAGGTTATGCAAAACCATCTTGCGGATTTTGGTCTTTAGCCTAAGAGCCACAGGAAACCACTGAAAGGTTTATACAGAGGCATGATGTGATTAGATTGGTATTTTTAAAAGAATATCTGCTTGCTGTGTGGAGAATGTTTTGGGAGGGGAACTAAAGAGAATGAGTAAATGGACATAGGGGAAGAGAGAGAGGCATTAAGAGTGAGTCTCGGGGCCGGCCCCATGGCTGAGTGGTTAAGTTTGCACACTCTGCTTCAGTGGCCTAGGGTTTTGCTGGTTCAGATCCTGGATGCGGACATGGCACCGCTCATCAGGCCACATTGAGGCAGCGTCCCACATGCCACAACTAGAAGGACCCACAACTAGAATATATGACTATGTACTAGGGGGATTTGGGGAGAAAAAGCAGAAAAAAAGATTGACAAGACTTGTTAGCTCAGGTGCCAATCTACAAAAAAAAAGAGTGAGTCTCCAGCTTGTTCAGTGTATTGGGTGGTGGTGCCATTCTCTGTGATAGGGAATACCGGGAGAGGAGCAGCTTTGGGGGAGAAATCAGGAACTTAGTTTCAGATGTGCATATTGAATGTGAGGTGCCTATGAGTCATCAAAATGGAGACATCAAGGATGTCAGAAGGAAGCCTGGCCTAGAGGCATCTGTTTGGGAGTCATCAGCTTGGAGATGATAACCAAAGCTAGGAGACTGAATGAGTCCGTACAGAGAGACTGCACAGCTCCCTGTCAGACTCCTGTAATTATTTCAACTTAGTCATTACCTCTGCAAAGCCTTCCTGGCTACCTAAATAAGGTACCTTACAACTTCCGTGTTGTTTATCTACCTCACATTTATTGTGTCATCTTGTTTTTGTAACTACTTGTTTTTATGTCTCACCTCAATTAGATGTGAGCCCTCAGAAGGGAGGTGTATTGTGTGCCCCCAGTTCATGACTTAGTACCTGGTCCTTAGGCTCCCAGTAAACATTACTCAAATGAATTGAATTGAAGTGATGTGGCCTTTGGATCTCAGAGTAGCATCCTACAGTTAACACAGGTAGCAAATAGCGCAGCAAGGTCTAACACACCAGAAATCCCTTCTCTTGGAGGCTTTTTCCCTTTGGAAGTTCATCCCAATCAATCGGAAGATGGTGCTTATATAATACAAATTTGCTTTCTGGTAATGTACACATTCCATAAAGAAAAGAATACTTGGTTTTAACTGTTTTTTGATCTGAGGAAGATGCTGATGGTTCTGCTAACCATGTTACAAAAGGGGAGCTGGAATGTCTCCACTTGATGCTGCAGGCAAATGTGTGTGGTCTGTGAGAAATGTGTTATCAAGAGCTGGTAAACATTGTTTTGGCAGAACCCACGCAAGAGAGAGCCAGGAATGATTAAATGAAAGAACAGCATATGTGACATGATTTGCACAGTCGAATCACATTCCACATGCTCCTAGGACTCCAGAAAAATCAGACAGCAAAACTCAAATTAGCCATCTGCCTCTCTGCTTTCTGTTACCTCTTCCAGTGACAAGTAGGAGAGGGAGGGAGGGACAGTAATATTTTATGAATATTTGATTGGAAGCCTGAGCATATGTTCTCATTGCGTAGTTCTTCAGAGAACATGAACAGAGGCCAGAGATAACATGGTGGTGAAGGGTTCAATCCTTAGCCACACTAGGGTCTGATACCAACTCATCATTTAGTATAGGCTGTTATCCAAGCAAATTATCTAATATTTCAAATCCTTAAATTATGTATCTGTAAATGGTAATAGTGGGTGGTGATAGTGGGATTGGTTGGGAGGAGCGTTGTAAGATTCAATGTATATTCCATGGAGTAGCTCTGAGGATGAGATGTGATGACATTTGCAAAGCATTTAGCACAGCGGGCTGACATGCAGTAACTGTCAAATAAATGGCAGCTAGCTGAGGCAGTAATGGTAAAGTAGGAGAGGAACTGAGGCATGTTTTGTTTGCTTTAGAGAGAGAAGGACTGTTTCCATTTTATTTTGTCCTTCATATATAGTGAAAATTTGAGAAATATACTAGTTTCAAATTTTTATTTGTAAACCGGATTTCTACCTTTGAATATCTGTACGAGTACATATCCTTAATGGCACTTAAGCCATTTAGTAGGAAGGTACATTTTTGAGAGTGGTTATTGTGGGGAAAGCAAGTGGTTTTTTAAGTATCTCCTTGACCTGCTCTGGGTTCATCAAAATACAACAAAATATGCCTATTTGTACCATTAGTTAGGATGGAATTTTTCATTTTAAAAACGTTATTTAAAAGTTCAAATATACTTAAAATTAGAGTGAATAATAGAATGAAACTGCATGTTCAGTCACTCAGACTCAAAAATTATCAAGATTCTGTCGCACATTTTCCTATTTTTTAAAATACTTTAAAACAAATGCAGATATCAAGTCATTTCACTTCTACATACTTTAGTATATCTAAAGAAAGTACACGTTTTCCTACACAATCATATGCCCATTATTATGATGGATTTTATTATGATAGAGTTTTAAATTGATTATTAAATTCTCTTTCTCTCTCTCTCTCTATACACACATATACACACACACAAAATACCTAAAATGTGCTTCTCACTCCTGAGTATGCAAAACAAAATGTGCAGGCATGAGTGGTGATTCAGAGTTACCACAGAGTTTTTCGGGGAGAGGTGTGATTGCAAAAGAGTAGAACAAAAATGCCTTTTTCTGAACCAGCTTTCCAACCCTTTTTGGCTAATTTCCATCTAGATTTGATCCACATAGCTCCTGATGAATGAAGATAGGAACAGAAAATATGATGGGCTGAATAGGTAGAGGAGCCCTTACAACAACTGCAGGCTATTTCCCTTATTAGCTACTCCTTAAACATCTGTTTACGATACCAAAAATATGTTTCTTTTACTCTAGTGCCCTTTCTAGAAATTTTTAGTAATATTTAGTAACCTAAAAATATTTAGTATTCTACACTGAAAATTTGCATTTGAAACTTGATTCCTTGGAATATTTTTAAATTCTAGGATTATGTCTTAGGAAACTCTCGAGTTACATAAATAATCGTAATTATTAATTGTATGAACAGCCCTTGAACCAAACAAGAATACTTTCAAATTTAGGAGACTTCAAAAGCCATTCCCTATACAGCAGGACTTTTGGAAACAAAAAAACAGCATTGTATTTGCTAAAATGCCATGTGTTCTCTAATGCAGCTCTATTGTTTGTGCACATAAACCTCAGAGTTGCTGTCTGTGACTAGCATTGTTGGAGGGTGGTGGAATCTGTTGCCATGGCAGAAGAAAAAGAAGTAAGAAAAAGGCAAAGGAAAAAAGCTGACATCTGGTTGATGGAACCTTCTTTTGCCCCCAACAGTTCTGCCACAGAAAGGGATGAATGGCTAGAAGCGATCTCCAGGTCAATAGAAGAGTATGCCAAGAAAAGAATCACATTCTGTGCTAGTAGGAGTCTTGATGAGGTATTGTCTTTTCCTTCTTATTTTTTTTCCAGTGTATTTCAAACAGTTTTTACCTTAAAGAAACTTTTCCCAGGGGTTTAGAAAAGCAACATGGGTTTCACAGAAGGATTGGAGATGTGTATCTAATTTCAGAGCTAAATGTTTATCCTATGAATGTCTAAATGCAAGTCTATGATAGCATATAGCGCATTCATGTTTTTCCAGTATAAAACCTCATTGTAGAAAATTTAGAAAATACAATATAGTTTAAGCAAGACACTAATCAGCTGTCATCGCACTACCACAGGCATCTTTTTAAGTTAATTTTGCATTAGAGGATTGTTAGAATGTAGGTAATCTCAATATCCTGAGAATATGAAAAATATAATAGCCCATATTTCATCCCGCATCTGTAATGATATCATCAGCATTGTGAGCCACCATTGCCAAATAAAAATGCTTGAGTCTGTAGCAGTCAACGAGCCTGAGGATAATCAGAAGTTGTTCTTCTACAGGCAGACTCAGAAAATAAAGAGGAAGTTAGTCCTCTTGGATCAAAGGCTCCCATCTGGATTCCTGATACCAGAGCCACAATGTGTATGATCTGCACAAGTGAATTTACTCTGACCTGGAGACGACACCACTGCCGGGCCTGTGGAAAGGTTGGAGAGGATAACCCCATCTCCCTTGTGATTTTTAATAGCTCCAGGCTATACATAATGAGGAAGCATATTTCCCATTGTGAACCATTGGGGGAAGGCAGAGGGGGGATACTGAATCATGGATGGTGATTTCTCTAAATATTTAGGTATGGGGCAATCTTGTTAGGGAACTTACCCTCTCCTACCTCAACATTACTTTACAGTGTCAATAATGGACATTTTTTGTTAAAAAAAAGTTCACAATTAAACAGACCCTCACATTTACAAATAATTATTTAAACTGCTTTTGCCTAGACACTCAGTATTTAATAAGGGGGCCTTGTAGTGTTGAAGTCATCACTAGTGATGTTTCTCAGTCTTCATGACCTCATCAAGAAAATGAGTATAGTAACAATGACATCAGAGAGTTACTGTAAAAATTAAGGGGGGTCTTATTTAGAGAGCATTTAATACATGGCCAGACACTGCAGCAGAGGTGGATGTGTTTGTAGCAGTGATGATGACAGACGACGATGATGATCAATACAGCTAACACAGGACTAACTGCACGCTAAGTACTATTCTAAACATTGGCACACATTAACTCCTTTAGTATATATGTAGGAAGCACTCAGTAATAATCTGTGGCCTCCTCATCTTCAAGTGTGGGGTGCTGTGTGCGAGATTACTACAGGCCTGAACTGCAGAGTTGTTATTGAGATTCCATGACTGTGAAAGCTTTTGGAAAGTAGACAGCACTATAAATTGTAATATACTTGATGGTTTGAATACAAAGCTGCTTCTAAATGAAATAATTCCAATGTGTTTTCAGATTGTATGCCAAGCTTGTTCATCAAATAAGTATGGCTTAGATTACCTGAAAAATCAACCAGCAAGAGTATGTGAACAATGTTTCCAAGAACTGCAGAAATTAGGTAATATATAAATAAAGATTTAACCGAAAATTCCTTTATTCCCCAGATGCTTTTAAACAGCCTTCTGAAAGAATCATTTTAGGCACATTAGTAATATGGTCGGTGATACTCATCTAAAAATATTAAGAATTTTGCTGTCTTCACTTAGTTAAGCTTTCCTAACACATTTTGTGGTAATTTCATCAGAAGTTGAACTGAAATTTATTTTTACTCTGAAAACAGTTTTGTTAAAAATACTAATTATAGAAATGTAATTACAGGATGAAATGCTTAAAACAGTTACAAGGGAACTTTAATCAAGTAATTTTGAAGTTTCTAGGTTCACAACTGTGAGCTCATCACAAAGCATTTTTATCCTATCTGTAAAGTACTTCTCTATGCAATTATACTAGGTGGCACCTTGTCAGCCTAATTCTAATCACCTGGACTGATTTAGTGAGGTTTTATTGTACATCTAAATGTGTAGCTTTTCACCAAACACGCAATGGTAAATCATATCTGCCTACTCGTTATTTGCGGGTATCCCTACAGTTAAGATGAATGCAGCCAGTAGGACTGCTCAGGTTTGTATTTTGGGAAGAGATCTTTAGATAAATTCCTGAAACCTGTAGGATCTTAATTTTAAAAAGATTATCCTTTGCTTCCATGCTTTTCATCAGCGTACGTAAGTGAATAAAACTAGATGACGTGCTATTTCGGAATCCGTGTAGAGTAATAGTTTGTTGTTGTCTGTATACGTTTTCCAGGAAGACACATCCGTCTAATCCTTTGCCAGCCTTTATCTTCCTCCCTTTGTTCTCTGGGTATATAATATAAACTGCACACATTCAACATTTGTCTTTGAATCCTCTACCCTCATCATCCACCCCCATTTGATCTATAAATCTTGCCAAATTTGCCTTCAAAAACTTGTCTTTGTCTTGATTTCTTCATCTTGATCCTAATAAGGCCATCATTATTGTTTATCTGGACTACTGTAAGAATTTCCCAACAGGTTTTCTTGCTGTAAATCCTTCTTCCTTGCTACTGGCCACCTTCCTTCCCAGATTTATTTTTTTAAATTCCGTCTGCTTATGTCACCACCCCTGGCCTGAAAAGCCTTTCATTTCCCACTGCCAACAACAGTGCAGGTTCCTTGGAACCTGGCTTTTTTCCCCCAGCCTCATTATTCTCCAAATAGATGATATGTTTTCTTACCTCTCTGCTTTTGCTGACCTCTTTTTTTCATGGAGTGTTCTTCTTCCTGTTTTTTACCTGATAAGCTCCTATTTATACCATAATGGCCAATTCAAATATCTTGTTCTGTTCCCAGCTTTCCCTCAACCTCTGCAGTCAAAACTAATTGCTTCCTCTTGTCCTTTAGCCCCTTTTCTAGCACTTTATTCATGGTAATATTATTATTTGTTCTTGTATCTAAATACTAAACAACATTAGGGTTTTTTTTAAAAAGTCAGGAGGGAAGTTTTTTTAAGTTGGTCATACATTAATGTATTTCTGAATTCTAAAGGCACAAAAGAGTAATCCTTTCACATGGTTTGCAGTTGAAAAAGTATAAAAGCATAGACCACGGAAAGTCTTCCTCCCATTCAACTTCCAAGCATCCATCTTCCTTTCTGGGGGGCCTCAGTGTCATCAGTTTCTTGAGTATCCTTCCATGGATATTTTATGCAACAGTGTTTATTGATTTGCGTTAAATTGAATTACAGAATGCTTGCCATTGGCTACATAAGTGTGCTTGATTTGTTTTAGATCACCAGCACTCCCCTAAGATTGGATCTCCCGGAAATCACAAATCTCCTTCAAGTGCCTTATCATCAGTCTTACATAGTATTCCATCAGGGAGGAAACAGAAAAAAATCCCAGCTGCTCTCAAAGAAGTAAGTGTTTCCATTAAACTTGCAACCTAATAGAGGCTGAATTATTCATATGCATATAATACACTGTTTTTCATAAAGGAAGATGTCATTTCCTAACACTATTAAGACGTGCATTTTAATACTGGTGATGGATGTGGCTGATGCCTTCGAATCTTGCTTCATCTCCCTTATGACCGGAGTCATTTAGAAAATGGCTGTTGAAAGGTTTGGAGAGCATTTTATAACAATGATAGAAAGTAAAGATAACTTGGACACACATGAATTTTTAAAATTACTTTGAAGAAACCCTTACTAGAGGGAAGAAATCTATAGAATATTTGGGGCATTTTATTAGCATTTACTAATCTGCACAGTTTGTATATGTAAGCATTGGTTCGTTATATACTGCTCATATCACTGATAGTAGGTTGTCGTTCCTTTAAGCTTAAACGAAAAATTTAAAAAGTAGTAATAGCCTGCAGTTAGACCTGCCAGTGGCATAATCCACAGGCACCACTGAAATCCTATCCCATTCCTCAAATTCAAGTGTTCACTTAGCTAGTGTCAGAGATCTGACAGCACTGCCTTTCTGGCCACGCCCATTTTGATTAGTTTATTAGTTAGTTCCACCTATGCTGGTTTTGTGGCCAGCAGAGTAGAAGTTTAAATTTTGTTCTCTTGCTTGGTTACTGTGGAGGTGTTCTATCATGGAAAGTGGAAGCAAACAACTCTAAAAATTTGACCAAGATCCTGTTTCTTAAAGTTGAGTGTATTCCATCATGGCAATTGAAATAGTAGAAAGTGATTTATAGCCAATCTCATGAAATAGTAAGAATAGCACTTAAAGTTCTAATTGCCAAGTTTCATATGAAACTGATTAAGCCAATTTAATGAGTATCTCTGAACTCTCTCTTCCATCACTCAATTCCTGAGTCTAAATCTATGTTCAGAACTTGAAGGTTCTTAATCAACTGAATAGTTTTCAATTCCATGTAATTTTTCACCTCTCCATGCTGATATCACAGTTTATAAATATAATTCATAGATTTGCTCCCCTCTTCAGTCTAAACTCCACAGCATTGGTTGCAAAACTCTATATATATAGCCTGGATTGGACTCGGTCTAACTCCAGTCCCATTTCATACATCTTTGCACCCAACCACTCAAACAAGCCTTCCACGTTCAAACCTCTGCTTCCTCACTGCAGGCATTTCTTCCTTACTCCAGTGGTCAGGGTCCTCCAGAACAGCAGCAGCAGCGTCGCCAGGGAACTTATTAGAAATATGAATTCTTAGCCCCATCCAAGGTCTATACAATCAGAAACTTTAGCAAGCCCTCTTGGTAATTCAGGTGTATGCTAAAGTTTGAGAACCACTGCTTGACCCCTTTGCAGTCAGACTGGGGGGAATTAATTTATCTAGTTAAGTGCTATAAAAGGCAAAGTATTCTCCTTGGGAAGCTGTGTTGTCTTTTTTTTTTTTAAATTGAGGTGAAATTCATGTAACATATAATTAACAATTTAAAGTATACAATTCAGTGGCATTTAGTGTATTCACAATATTGTGCAACCACCATATTGCTCCAGTTTCAAACCTTTCATGACCCCATAAAAACACCCTATATCCCTTAAGTAATCAGTCCCCATTCCTCCTCCCTCCACCCCTCGTAACCACTAATCTGGTTTCTGTCTCTGTGTGATTTGCCCTTTCTGGATATTTCATATTAAAGGGATCATACAATATGTGACCTTTTATATCTGGCCTCTTTCACTTAGCACAATGTTTTCACGGTTCATCCAAGTTATAGCATGTATCAGTACTTTGCTTCTTTTTATGTCTGAATAATACTCCATGGTGTGTATATTCCAGAGTTTATCCCTTTATCTGTTGGTGGACATTTGGGTGGTTTCCACCTTTTGGCTATTATGAATAATGCTGCTATAAACATTTGTGTATAAATTTCCGTGTGGACATGTGTTTTCATTTGTCTTGGGTATATACTTAGGAGTGGAATTGCTTGGTCATATGGTAATTCTGTGTTTAACTTCTTGGGAATTGGGGAGTTGTGTTCTTATTCCAGTAATGTTCAATACATTTTTAGAAAGTCCTCTTTTTTAGAATTATATTCATAGCCTCAGTACCCTTAGTGATGGCAAGCTATGTCTCTTGAGTTGGATTTTATTTATCTTTTAATAATCAAATCATTGGAAGGGACATTTTATGAATCAGTTAAGTGATTAAGCTGGTTAATACCAATTTTATTTTTAAAAAGATAATAGAGGACTATGCATGACTGTTCAGCATTGTGATTGATCTTTTTGTGTGGCTAATAAACTAATTCTAAAATATTCCAGAAGAGGAATGTACAAAATATTTTAAGCAATGATAGCAACACTTACATCACTACATAATAGTATTCCAACATAACCACATTTTACTTGAATGTAAACATGCTAGTTTTTTAAAAAATTATTTGGTAGTGTTATACGAGGATGTTATCTGTTTATACAAATTTACATGCACTTAAATATTTCTAATTCAATGTTAGATATTAAATTTTTCACTAAACAACAATATATCATCCTTTTTATGAAACTTATAAGAAATTAATACAATTAGTACATGATCAAAGATATACTTTTAAAATTCATAGAGCCCACCTGTATTAGTCTTCTATTGCTATGCAACAAATTACCACAAACTTAGTGGCTTAAAACAACACACATTTATTATCTCAGGAGTCCAGGCACAGCTTAGCTGCAGTCTCTGCAGGACTGCAATCAAGGTGTTGGCCAGGGTTGAGTTCCTATCGGGAGGCTGATAGGGAAGGGTCTACGTCCAAGCTTGCTCAGGTTATTGGCAGAATTCATTTCCTTGCAGATGTATGACTGAGGGCCCTGGCTTCTTACTAGCTTTGCTTGAAGGTTGCCCTCAGCTCCTTGCCACATGGGCCTCCAAGATGGCTGCTTACTGCTTCAAAGCCAGCATGGGAGAAAGTCTCTAGAGCCAGTCTGCTGGCAAGATGGAGTCTTATATAACATAACACGATCACAGGAGTGACATCCCGTCACCTTCATCATATTCTGTTGGTTAGAAGCAAGTCACGGGTCCTGTCTCCTCTCAGGGGAAAGAGATTGTATAACAGTGTGACGACTATCAGAGGCAGGGATCATGGGGAGCCACCTTGAGAGTCTGTTTGCCATACCGCTAATACAGCAATTCCTAGACTTGGCTTTTTATATCTCTGTTGTTCCTATGTTAAGAAAAAGAAAAATTTCAGGGCTGGCCCCGTGGCGTAGTAGTTAGGTTTGCACACCCCACTTTGGCAGCCCAGGGTTCACAGTTCAGATCCTGGGTGCGGACCTCTACACTGCTCATTAAGCCATGCTGTGGCAGCGTCCCACATACAAAGAAGAGGAAGATTGGCACGGGTGTTAGTTCAGGGACAATCTTCCTCAAGCAAAAAGAGAAAGATTGGCAACAAATGTTAGTCAGGGCCAGTCTTACACACACACAAAGTTTCAATTGCCAGATTATAATCATTAAAAGCTTACTATCTTTTTGCCTAGAGATTAAAATATTCTCAGCCTTTCATGAAGCAAAAATAAGCTTCTTTTCTTTTGGACCAAAATTTGGGGAGCAGAACCCTCCCTAAAGTCACCATTAATGTGGAATTTTCCATTTACTTTTTGGTTGATAGAGTTTTTAGAAGTCCAAAGAGTTATTTAAGGAACAAAGGTAAAGATTTAAATAATTTTCCTTAACACCCCAAAACAAGAAATGCAATAAACAACATAGTCCAAAAAGTACAGCTTTAAAAAGTATTTTTGACCTTTGGAATTATTTTTCCTCTTCTGGCAACCCAGAAAACACAGGTGAACCCACAAGGAAACACATGCATGCAAGCACAGTCAAACCAGGTAAAATTCTAGAATTGCTTCTAAAAGGAAGGGTTTTACGCTCATGGTAAGGGCAGTATTGAGTTTGTACAGTAGCAGACTGAAAATAAACCAATTCATTCTGAAACATTAGTATTATGGTTATTGCTTTCAGCACCAATGATCAAAAGCAATTTTGTTATTTTAGATTTTCTCAGAAAACCATTAAACTGTGTATGTGGTTTGCTTATCTAGGTATCAGCAAACACGGAAGATTCTTCTATGAGTGGCTACTTGTACAGATCAAAGGGCAATAAAAAACCTTGGAAACACTTGTGGTTTGTCATAAAAAATAAAGTGCTATATACATATGCTGCAAGCGAGGTAAGATGTGAAATCTCAAGATGAATATTTGGGATCTTGTTATATAAGGCCAACTATAAATAACAACAGTATTTCTTTAGTCCGTTTGTTTTGTGGATTTTTTGTTTTGCTTTGCTTTTGGAGGGGCAGATGTTGCTGTTATTTTTAATGTGAACAGTGTCCTTGATTTGTACCTAGAGAGCTCTCACTCAAAAGTGTTAGGAATTTTCCATAGTATTAGAATGTAAGTTTTCCTGTCGTTTCACTGCTACTTCAGTAAAGACAGAGGTTCTTATCTTTTCTGCCAGGCTCCCTAGGATGACACTCCCTTGACTATCCCCAGATTGTATTGATCAGGCATCAGCATAGATAAGATAGACTGTTTTGGGTTATAAACAATTTCTAGCTGTTTGCTCTAAAACTACCATTTTCTCCTATCTGATGATCCTGTGTTCCAACATCTTATGAAAACCACTGCTGTAGGGTCCAAGCTTTTCCTTAGTGAGACCTGGGTAAATCAGTTACCTTTCTGAGCTATGTTTTCTGCATTCATAAAATGGAAGTAATATAATTACCTACCTCCCGTGGTTGTAGGGAATATAATATGAAATACTGTGAAATATAAGTGTCTGGCTCTTGGAAGGAGTAGCTCAATACATATTGTTGAATAAATGAAAAGTGAATGTTGCTAGAATTATCATTGTTTTATATATGTGTTATGAAATTAAATTACAGCTATATAGATCAAGAGTTCACAAATCTGAATTTTGTATCCATTTAAAAACCCATCTCCCTTTGTGTCTTTTTAAATTAGGATGTGGCAGCTTTGGAGAGTCAACCTTTACTAGGATTCACTGTTACTCAAGTCAAAGATGAGAATTCAGAATCTAGAGTATTTCAGTTACTGCACAAAAACATGTTATTTTATGTATTCAAAGCAGATGATGCTCACTCAGCTCAGAAGTAAGTAATTTAGACATATTTTTCTTTTGTACATGATATTTCGAGTTGTTACTTTAAATGACTGATTTTAGTTTTGTTTTGTTCTCCTTTGTTTTTTTGGTGAGGAAGATTGGCCCTGAGCTAACATCTATTGGCGATCTTCCTCTTGTTGTTTGAGGAAGATTGTCACTGAGCCAACATGTGTGGCCATCTTCCTTTATTTTGTATGTGGGATGCCACCATAACATGGCTTGATGAGCGGCACGTAGGTCCACACCTGGGATCCGAACCTGCAAACCCTGAAGCAGAGTATGTGAACTTAACCACTACATCACCGGGCTGGCCCTAAATGATTGATTTTAAGATAACCTACTTTCATGCATGGGGACAACTAAGAATTTAAATCAGAGATCCAAATGAGAAAGATTTAACATATTATTCAAGCTCTTTAGAATTGCTTTAAAGACAGGCAAAAGTATCTGGAATATTTTCTGGAGGCAGAGGGGAAAGGAAAATAGGTAGTTCTGTCCAAAATATTTTGTCTACACATGACCTCAGAGGAAGCAGCATGCTGCTGCTCAGCTGAAAGGAAGGGAAGCCGAGGTATTTGACCTCCCCTTCAGGGAGGGTAAGATTCTTCCCTTGAAACATTCCAGGACTTTGGCAATCCAGTGATTCAATTGTGCCATGAACAGCAGGAGAGTTTAAACAGCTGCTTACTGACTTACTTCTTTGAGAAGAAGGTCAAACACATTAAGAGGCTCCCATGCTGTTCCCAATGACTGAGTGGAGGAAATGGATATCATTTTAGATGGTAAAGGCTGAAACAGTCTCTTCAAAATTCCAACAAGAATATTTATTTAGATGTCATGAGGTTGCTTAACATAGAGATGCATATCTCTGTGAAATCGAGGTCCTTTCCGAACAAAATAGTTCAGTTCACTTCCCTTTCATTTGATTTTTATTTTGGCCTCACAAAATATACATTTTTGTTTTCACTAAGAGGTGCTCATGTTTTCTCAATAGGTTTAAAAAGTGCATGCAGATAAAACATGCTTCAAGTAAGCAAGGCTTGTCATTTCAAGGCAGTTAGAATTCATGCACCAGAATTACATGTGTTCCTGAACATTCATCAGGAACAATGTTACAAATACTCTGTAAGACCTTTTTTTTTCAGTCTGTGTTACGATATCCAGCGGTGTATAGCTGTTACTCCAAATAGTTCCTTTTGGGTACTGAAGAATATTTTAAAATTTATGTCACTTAGGGGCCGGCCCGGTGGCACAGCGGCTAAGTGCACGCGTTCCTCTTCATTGGCCCGGGGTTCACCACTTCGGATCCCGGGTGCGGACATGGCACCGCTTGGCACGCTATGCTGTGGTAGACATCCCACATATAAAGTAGAGGTGGATGTTAGCTCAGGGCTAATCTTCCTTAAAAAAAAAAATTATGTCACTTAACTGTTTTTTCTGTAAAAATTACTTGGATAAAATAGTAATTGCCCTAATATTCTGTTATTAGAATATTATAGAAATATAAAAATATTTCTCATTTTCATCGGTATTCATCATCAAACTGATAAAAATCATTGCTTTTCAATATACATCTTTTGCTTATATCATTAAGTTGACAAGTTAGAAAGCTCTTCAAGGTAGAATTGAGTGTAGTTGGGTGAAGGGAATCAGCTTACTTGTAATGGAGAATTAATACGGGCTAAATTATAGTTTCTCTTTGAGGTTATTACTGTCATATGGATTGCTTTGTTTGCACATTACAGAATAGTAAAATGTGTTAATTTTAATAGAAATTTTTGGCTTTTTAAAAGCCTTTTTATTATAGTATAACTTATATGCCATTTGCATTTAAAATTTAAGTTTCTGAAAATTTTGTCCTTGAAATTTGAGGTAAATATCTTTTAGGCTGCTTTTACTAATTAAATTGAGTGATTTCAAATGTTCCTAGTAAGTTCAGAAGCAATTACACTACTAGAGAGTTACAAAGAGACTACCTCCAAGTGTCTTCTGAATAATTGCAACTATGTGTCTCGTCAGATACAACTTTGAGACTAAAGAATTTTGCAAAGACTTCTATGAAACTCTGAGACACTTTTATGTTGCAAATTTTGATCAACTGGGAGTAGACTAGATGCTAAATTCTTTTTCACTGAAAATATTAGAACAGATCTGAACAATGGATGTCCAAGGAATCTCTGGTTGGTAGAGTTAAGAGAGGAGGAGACAGGGACAGAGCTACTGTTCCTAAAAGCCGAAGGGAGGTTGAAATAAAGGCCTTTGCAGATATAGTCAGAAGGGAGGTTGAAAGAAAAGGCCTTTGCAGATATAGCACTTCCAAAACCAATTAAATGGGATCATCAGGACGTCATAGAACTTTTACGTGAAATGGCCCTTCCTCAGGCCTCATAGAAATAAGACATGCACTTTTCAGGCCAAATTAGCAAATAAAGGGTAGTTTCATATACAGAATTCTAGTTTGCTATGGGAAATATCTTAAATATACGGTTAGGGTAATTGGATCCCTAGGCACAACTGTTCTCTCTATTGTCTTAACGTATATTGGATGATTGCATTGTACAAATCTAACAAATTTCTCTTATCAATAGGTGGATAGAGGCATTTCAGGAAGGCACAATATTGTAGCTGTACTGGTTTCATCTCTTCTGTGATTCCAAAAGCGTGGAATTTCATCAGAATGGAGTAAACGCAATACGAACATTTTATATACATGAACACTGCCAAGATACATCCAACCAAAATCTTCATCAGATTTAAGAAATTAGTTTGTTAGCTATAAGGTAATTTTTAAAAAATGTTTGTTTTTTCATGTATGTTATTTATTAAAATTTTGATGTTTACTTAATGGTCAGAATTATTTCTGAGACTCACACTGAATTCTAAAGTACCTTTTCTTTAGAAACCAGAAAATTTATCTTAATAGCGTATACTGTATTAACTGTTTGTGACACAGTCCACACTGTTTTCTCAATGTGTTTTACAGCAGTAACATTTGTAACATTCTCACTAGTGATAAGTCTTTGTCAATAAAAAACACATCAAATTTCCATGCAGTGTTTGGTTTAGAAATTATAATTATAAAACTGCTGATAAAAAAATGCATGTCTTTGAATCAATGAACTTAGACGAATTTTTATATCTTTTAATAGAAAAACACATGGCCACCTTCTACCTCAGTAACTGTGAAATGAAATTCCAGTAAATTACCGAAAGTATTTCTACTGTTATGTACCTCTTTTGGCATGAGATAATATCACATCATCAAGGAATTACAGCAAAGGGATAGAATCTGAATTTTTATTTAACTGAACTATGAGTGGGAAAGAAGATGTCTTTATTTGCAGAGGAACGCAAATAATAAACTCTATGGCCTTTACATTGTCTTATCTTTTTTTAAAAGCTACCAGTTCAATACAAACATAAATGTATTATTTTTTTAAAAGCAAAATATGGTAAGCATTATATTACATAATATCCCTTGTTATGGTAAGAGTTCTGAGCCCAAGTGAACGGTGGTTGTATTTGTATCTAGAAAGAATGTTACATTTCCTATAATGTTGTGCTTTAAAAAATGAACTGGAATTACCATATCAAAAAAGCACAAATTCTAAGCCAGTATTAACTGAAATTGTAGAATAGCATTCATTGTTTAAAGGTCTTTTAAATATGACTTTGTCTTATATCGTCCCTGGTAATTTTTTTTTTAAATCCTTTCTTTCTTTAACCAACTGTCAGTGCACCTCGTTAGGAAAGATTTATATTCATAATTCTGGTGCACTTATTTAATATATGAACTACTTTGTACATAAAATTGTTGATTAGCAGACAAAAAATGAAATTAACACTATGATTAAAGTAATTCCTGATGTTCATAATATCATTTATTGACTGAGCTTAAACTAAATATAAATTCTCTTAAAGGGCAAGGTTATCCATAAAATATTTCATTAAAGAGCACAAGAATTTTCCTTTCTGCTTTTATATAAAGGATTTCCTAATTCAGTGTGGTATTTATGATTGCCAAGAGAATTGCTGAGTGCCTTTCTGAAGCCTTTTGAATATTGTTGCAGTACCAGAGTGCCTGCTAAATCTAGAGTTGGCTGCTGGAGTTTTTTCTGGCTGTTGCTTGCTATGGAATCATTTTAAATCTTATTGCAACCTCACACATAATCCTCACATGCTATCTCCCAAGTCCTTCTGTCACTGTAAGTAAACTAATACTTCTTTGCAACTCATTAATTTTAATCAAGATAGCATAAATAAGGCTTCCATGTTAAAATCCTTGCCGTTTTTAGTGTATCCTTTTTGGAGACTAAGGTTATACCTTAGTATGTGCTCATTCCTGCTTCACTGAGTCTACTATTTCGCAGAACAGGTTATTTGGAGTTCTTCCCTCCTCCTCTTGAGCTCTCAACCTTCTGACTACAAAGTTTGGTTTAAACCTCAGAATCTAATAAATATCAGCCAGGCTATTCTGTCTTCCTACAGCTGGCTGAATCAAGAACCAGTTATATATCTAAATAGAAGAAACATTGCACAAACTTCTAGTAATTCTCCTAATTACATGTGAAACTCATGTATGATTGTACTAGCTATTGGCTTAGCCCCATGGAGTATTTTGAAAAATATAAAATATAGCCTTTTGAGGAAGCTATCAGATTACCACCCCCCCAAAAAGATATTTTAAATGTGAAATAGTATTACATTCCCTTTCCCCCTTATCAATCCTTCATAACTTACTAAAGCTGATTATTTCTTTAACTTGGCTCATTCAGTGTCAACCAAGAACCTAATTATACACATTTTGTTTAAAGCTACTTTAAAAAAATATCTCTTGATAGCTAACATTTTAGAGGAAAACATATTACTGGGTACCTTCTATAAATAAGAAGTATAAATAGTACCTAGATCCCAAGGATACTGTGTTTATTACACTGATACATATGCTTCCATCAAACCCTTTTCAGGTATCTCCTTTCATTCATAAGGAGGAGAGAGAAGAGCAGTTATAAAGCTAAGCGAAAAAGGCTGCTGAAAGTAACCTAGACAAGAGATGCCAGGTTAAACTAGGGGAAGGCTGGCCTCTTTGGTGCTTGCCCCAGCTAATGTTCCTCCCTTGTCTGGGACAGCTGTAAAAGTAGAGGACCCACCAAAGTCCTGAGAAGATGAGAAAGGTTTTCTTCAGCATCATCTCGAGGTTCTGAACCTCTCTCCAACCTCTTTTCTTCTGCTGTCTAATATTCCCAGTATCCTCCTTTTGTCCTTTGCCCAAGATGCTTAACTCTCTCTTCTTCAACCAAAAGCTTGATTCTTTGAGGATGTAGCAGCATTTCTTAAAACAAGATCATCAGCAAATTTTGTTTAATATAAAACTGAAATGAAACAACTAAATGAAGAAGACAACTTTAAAGTGTAGTTTTCTTAGCTAAATGTGTATTTTATATTTGGTCAGTAGAATATATCCAGAAATAGAGAAAGTCTGCTATTTAGTAATTTAGTGAAACTGTAAATGTTGTTACAGCATATGTTGATATGTCTTGGAGTGTGCTTCCATTATACTCATTTTTTGAAGTTTGAGATCCACTGTAGTCAAATGTAGTCAGTGGGATTTCCAGAGAAGTAAGTCCTGTTTCTCTTAAACTGCACGTTCCTTGAAGGAAATACTATATCTAAGATATCAGTTTCTCACAAAATACCTACCCTAGGTCTTTTAACAGAAAATATTTGTTGAAGAAAGTGAGGACAGGATTCTTGTCACCTACAACTCAGACACAGCCCCCAAAACGCCTACATTTTAACCCAGATATTAGACCTACACTGTCCACCATCCTACAAAGCCTTATTTGCAACCACCTGTTGGATATCTACACATGAGTCCTTCTTAAGCGTTTTAAACTTTACGTGACTAAAACTCCACTTTCTTTTCATTCAAATCCGTTTATTTTCTTCTGTAATATAAAAATACCTCTCTAAGCTCCAGAATCTGCCTCCACGTCTCAACAAGACTCTGCAGTTGCTCTTGTATCCTTTCCATCTTCATTCCCTTCTGTTTGTGCATAGGCCCTGGCTCAAGTCCTTGTTTCCTCTTCCCAGTGATTAGAATAACTTTTCTTCTAATTCCAATGCCTTCTTTGTGTGGTCCCATTATAAACACGCCAGAGCCATCTTCTAAAGTTCTTCAAAAATCTAGTTTCATCCCTGCTCTTTACAGTCTTCATTGGCTTCCCACTGGCTTGGCATTGAACGCTTTTCCTCAGGTATCATACAATTCAGCTAACCTCAACCCAACCTCCCTCTGTTCTCATTGTTTTCTTCTGTTTTCTTACTCTCTCCCCTATTTCTGCCTATTTATCCAAAACTTCTCTGTAACAGTTGATCCTAGTTTTCTCTCCCCTATTCCTCCAGACATCTAGTCTCTCCGTCCTCTGTGCTCCCACAGCCTTTAGTTCATAAACTTTCTTACGGTGCTTATCCATTCTGTTCTTGAGAACAGCAACGGTATCTTGTTCATTTGAGATTCCCCCCAGCATCTGGCGGAATGCCTTGCATGGAGTGGACACTCACTATTTTTTGGTGAATTAAATTACTTCAAATGGATCCCTTCTGATTCTTTTTTTTCTTTTTTTTCTTGAGGGCCTCCAATGCATAAATATTCTGGAGCCTATACCATTTTTAATGTTATTTTCTAAAAGAAAATTTTATCTATGACTTTTTCCCACTTTGAGATAATTTCTAGTAGATTTTTTTTAAAGATACTAGAAAATATTCAAAAAGCCAAATATCAAATTCCTTTTTTGGGGATGAAGGGGGGTAGCTTTCTCTCATATAAGTTGGTCATAGCGTGTTAAGAACAAATTTTGAAATACTGTTGTTTTTTTAAATGACTTAAGGAATTTCTAGACACTTTTTACTTAAAGTGATAATAGTTTATATCTTATTGTCCATATAGAGATACAGATCCTTTATAAATAAAATATTAGCTGTGTAAATAATGTTAATATGTATTATATTTATACAAAATAAATTTACTATATCTACTTTTGGTGTGATGATATCTTTTAAACCATAACTTTTTTTGAGAGTCACACATTTAAAGATGACCTCACTGACCTGTTTTCCTGAAGCATAATTAGGGCAAGCTCTTCTTCACCCACAAATGATGTTCCCAAAATGGCTTCTACTCCCAAGTTTTAGTAAGTCTACTTATTGTGACTTAAGTGAGTTAATTGGATTGACTGTAGGTAAGCACAGGCATCCACACAGGCATGCATATTAGCCAGTGAGAATAGAGAAAAGGTCTCAGATTGCCTTTTTCTATCTCTCAAAGTATACCTTCTTAACTTTCACGTTTGGGACCAACTTAAGGATTTGGGGGTGGAGGAAGGAGGGGCTGCCTTAAAACCACCAAACACACAAAAGATGATAAAAGGAAGAGGGGGGCTTTTAGAGAATGAGGCATAAAGCATATTTCCATGATTAGGGATTGCTGCATGCCCTTTTTCTGTCCAGGTACCTAGTTCCAGAGGGAAATGACAGAGGAGACATTCTCCTTCCCAGTGCACATTTGTTTTTCCTGACTTGGGTTTCTGGCCTGAATCCGTGACGGCTTTTCTAGTGCCAACCAATACACTACTACAGAAATTTCGAGGACCTCTTCTGTTAAAGTCCAAACCACGCAGTTCTTTGCACACAGGGCAGCTCTTCCTGCCACACCTCCATGCCCTTGGGTACTCCTGTCAGAATGCGACGTTCAGTCCGTCAATGCTTCTCTTATTTCACCAGGCTTTACTGACCATCAGGAATTGTTCTGCACGCTTGGGAACACACTGCTGAGCAAAACGGACAAAAACCAGCCTTCAGGAAGCTTAAGTTCTAATTACATTATATTCTTGCTTCATTTAGCCATTATACCTATGTACTCACAAGAGTTGATAAGTAAAACTTTGCTTTGCTCTACAGGATTCTGCCCTAGCTTGTCGTTTTAATTAATGAAACTTTATCTTATTGGGATCTGCCCAGACTCGTTAGTCCTCTAATAAACCTTAGAGTTTAAGGTAAGAGCCTATAACAGAGCCTAGTTTTCCAAAATTTAGAAACCTGTCTAAAACTGATGATCCATTATTACTGAACTCTGAAACGTTCTCAAAACTTCCTTTAACCACACGGCCTTTGGCAAACAGTACGCTAAGCGCACGCGGCTTCTCCAAGCGCCCGACAGGCGCGCGCGCCCTGCGGGGCAGGCTCCCTCCAAGCCGACAGAGGGCAGCCGACTTGCACAGCAACGTCATGACCTCGCCGCTTCTCCACACCACTAGTGCGCAGGCGCGGGCGGGAGCGCGCAACGCGGAGCCGAAGGAGGGGTCACGAACTCTGACCCCCCCAAATACACAAACCCAGAAAGCTCCCTGCCCCCACTTTTCTTTACCCTCCCCCCTTCAGCTTTCTCCAAGCCGTCTGTTTCCGGAGGGCCCCCAGCAGCCGCTGCCGCGGGACTGTCCGCTCTACGCCCGGCGCGGGACGTAGCGCGCGGAGAAGGGCCGGTAAGAAGTGCCGAGTGAGGAGAAAAGCGGCCGCGGCTGCGCCCGGGACGGGGGACCGGGGTGTCCCTTCATCCCAACTGCCAACGGACGCGCCTCCAGGGCCCCCGAGCCTGCGGGCTCTGGGCGGCAGGGCCCGCCCGTCTGGCAGTGCCGCGCGGCGGCTCGGGTTGGGCTGGGAGAGCAGTGGGGCCGAGGCCGTCGCCGCGGGGCCGGGAGCCCGGAGAGGGGCTGGGGCGGCGGGCGCGGGAGGGAGGCCGCGAGCCTCGGCGCGCCCTGCAGCCTCTCCCGCGGCGCCTCTGACCTTTCACCTCCAGGAAAAGCTTCCGTCTCGGCGCCGCCGCCGCTTCCCCCGCCCCGTGGGCGCCCCGAGGCTCGGCGCTGGCGGACGCGGGAGAGGCCGGCCCCCGCCTCCAGGAGCGGCGAGCCGAGGCCCCCTCCCCGAGGGCCTCCTGCTAACTCATGCTGACACAGGAGGGACGGAGCACCCCGCAACCTTCGCGGCAGATGGGGCGAGGCCGGCCGCCGCCTGGGGACCTGTATCTTTTGAGGAAAAAAGTGGCCCGGGCCGGGGTCCTGCCTGCGCGGGGCACGTCCCGGCTTCCAGGAGCTCTTTTGTTCGGAAACCCTGCCCCCAGCCCCTGCGGAGAGCGTCCTGTGCGGTACACACGTTGCCAGGTTGTCTCATAACCTTCACGAAGTAGGTCAGCCGGTTTAAGAGAAAATAACTGGAAGGGAAAAGCAAAGAAAGACTCGAAAGGGAGCCCTTTGGGGTTTTGTGCCGCCGGAAGTTGTAAATAGACTTTCGACTTTGAGGTTTTAAAACAGTGTCTGCTGTGTGGGTGGTGGGTTGATGCACTTTGATTGTTTTTAGATTTTGCTGATATATCCAGTTGGTAGATCTAAAATATATTCTTATTTATTTCTTATAAAGAAGTGGGTGGCATGAAGTGTAACTAATTTCATCATTCTTTGTAGGGGCATTTCAGCCTTCTTTTGGGAAGAGTTTTGAGGGAGACACAAATCAAAGGCCACAAACATTCCCAAAATATCTCTCTTGTCTGTCACGCAGAGTATAATTCCCACCCTTGCGGAATAGAAAAGACAAAAAAGCAACATACAATAAGTAATTAATAGTATCAGTATAATTCTTTGCCTTTTTTGAGTCATAGGACCCTCTGCAACCTCTTGAAATCTTTTATGGAAAAATGCACCTTTATGTAAAATTTTGCATACAATATCAGAAGTTAACAGAAGTTTGTTCGTGAATCCTAGTTAACCATCTTAGTACACATAGTAAATGCTGGACCTTGCTAGAAAGATTGGATTAAAAGAAAAATTAGGGGGCCGGTCCAGTGGCATAGCGGTTAAGTTCCAGCCCGGCGTTCGCAGGTTTGATCCTGGGCACAGACCTGGCACCACTGATCCAGCCACACTGTGGCGGCATCCCACGTACAAAATAGAAGAAGATGGGCACCGATGTTAGCTCAGGGCCAGTCTTCCTCACAAAAAAGAAAATTTGAAATGTGTCTTAAAGGTCAGGTGGAATTTACATAAGGGAGGAGGAGCTTTGAATGGTATATCGGGGAATAAAGAACACCTCAGTTTGACCTGAGGAGAAGTCCCTCTTGGAACTGAGAGGAGATAAAATGGGAAAATGAGGAAGTCAAACTATAAAGGAGCTCTCCTTTCTGTCCACAGTGCCAGGCAGATTATAGAGGCTGAATAAATACTGAAAAAATACCAAAAGGAGGACTGAAACTTTATTCTTTAGCCATTAAGGAGACGCTGATGGTTCTGAAGCAGGAGACTAAGCATGTGTTGTCCGTTCAGTAAGCGTCCTGAGATCTGGCTACTTTTGAAAGCTGCTGACAAAAAGATGGGTTTTCCCTCCTTGGGACTTGGAATATACACCGAGATGGTTCTTGCCTTCTAGGGACTTTGCATATACACAAAGTTGCATATATTAAATAAACATTTAGGAAACTCAGTGCTGGCAGTAGCTGAAATTTTACCCCAAGGATTCTTGAAGGCCTTGGACTGGCCACAGGAGGTTTTATGAACTCCTTGAAATTCAGCATATACCATCATTTGTAGTGTGAATGAATGTGAACTTGTGTTTTCTGGTAAGGGAAACTTTAAGTTCCATCAGATTTTCAAAAAGATGTTTGACCCACTCTCCACTGAAAAAAAAAAAGAATCATTGTTTTATATCATATTTTCAAACATTTTGACTACACCTCACAGAAAGAAATACATTTGCTGCATGACTCAGCACACTCATACACACAGATTAAATTGAAATAAAGTCTTCAAAAGACTGTTCTTGGGCCACCCTGGTGGCACAGCGGTTAAGTTTGTAGTTTCTGCTTCGGTGGCCCAGGATTCACCGGTTCGGATCCCAGGTGTGGAGCTATGCACTGCTTGGCACGCCATGCTGTGGTAGGCATCCCACATATAAAGTAGAAGAAGGTGGGCACAGATGTTAGCTCAGGGCCAGTCTTCCTCAGCAAAAAGGAAGATTGATGGCAGATATTAGCTCAGGGCTAATCTTCCTCAAAAAAAAAAGTGTTCTTACCCTCACTGTACCCGATGCACTATTTTCTGTTTTCCCTTTTTTAAAAAAAAATCTGACCTAAATTAGTTTCCCCATCCATAAGTGGCTCACAACACAAAGTTTACAAAATACTACTTTGGTTGACGACAGCCTACATTCAGTTGATGGGACTGTGACTGGTGGGGAAAGGGTTGAGGGGAGAGCGCATGTTGGGAAAAGAACATGAACTGTATGTAATGTTATCAAAGGGCACAGTCTTAAAATTTTGAATCTGAATGAAAGAAGGATGGCACCATTGACACTACAAATTTTTCTTTTCTATGGGGTAGATATGTAAAATTGAGATTAAGGTAAATGTGAAAAAAATCAGGGCCAAAAATGTAGGACTGTGTGTCTTTTGTATCTTAATTAGCTCTAGAGTAGTAAAGGCAGTGTCCTCGAGCTTTTTGCTTTGTCCTTTAGGCTAGTAAAAATACTTATCCTTCAGTGCCCAACTCAGATGTCTCTTCTGTAAGGTGTTCCCAGACCCTTCTTCTCCAGTGTAGTGGTTCTTCTGGGATCCTCTTGTTCATTTATTGAGTACTTTTTGTTCATTCAGCTAGCTTTCAAGGACTGCCTCGTAGCTGTAAGAGACTGTTAGCCATTGCTTTAGATATTTTCACTTACATTGAATTTTTACAACAACATTTTGAGGTAGATTTTATTGAATCCATTTCATTTATTAGGAGACTCAGCTCAGATTAAGTGACTGACATAAAGTCATGCATAAAAATGGAATTGGAGCCCTGATGGATTGATTTAAGGTCCAAGACACTCTACTACCTGTATAAGCTCCCTCCCTCTGTTTCTCTATGTATTAGTCCATCTTAGTTTGCTTCATAACATTTAGTACATGGTAATTTAAAAAAATTTGTTTTCTCACTAAAACATAAGTTCGTAGGGCAGAGATCTTTTCTGTCTTGTTCAGTGTCAAGTCCCAGAGTCTCACAGTGCCTCATAGAATGTTTCAGTAAATACTTACTTGAGTTAAGATAGGGGTATGAGGCACTAACAATATAGGTTCACTGAAAAATTTAGTTCATTGAGGAACTACACACTTCTTTTCCTTAGAAGTCTGTTATTGGAGATGGTGATTTACTCAAATAAGGGCAGGGTGCTTCAGAAGATAAATGGCACAAGATAACAGTAGACTACAGATGAAGGAATGCTTGCTTTTCTGATTGCAATAATAGATACCCATTTAAAAAGCATAAAGAAGAAAATAAGTGGCCCATAAATCTCCACCTAGAAAAGTCACCATTAACATTTGAAAATGTTTATTTTTAGTCCTTTGGTGTTTTGCATAGTTAAAATTGCAAATAAATTGCAAATAAAATTTTGTTTCTTGATCTTTTTATTTAGTTTGTCGTAAGCATTTTTTCTTCATCATTAAACGTTTTTCTTATGCATGATTTTAACGCGAATTTTTCTTTGCACAATTCTTTGTCCTTTTTCTTTACTAAAATGTCACCTCAGTAAGGCCATCTCTGACCTCTTATTAAACATTGCAACCCTCCCAACCCCCCAACATTTTCTGTTACTAGTGCCTGTTCTGTTTTCCTCCATTTCTCTTTTCACCATTTGGTGATATTTTATATTTTATTTATTGTCTGTTTCATCCCACCAAAATGTAAACTTCACAAGGGAAAATTTGTTTTAATACTCCCTACTGTATTGCTAACACTTAGAAAAATGCCTGACCCTTGGTAAACACTCAACAAGTATTTGTTGAATGAAAGAAGAATGTTGAATGAATTATTGGGTTAATGAGTATGAACTTTTTTTCTTTTTTGGAATTACCAGCATTATAATAGGTATTCTTTGGAAACTATCTGCAGTCTTTAGCATGGCTGACGGGTGGTGTAGGTCTGTGCCCGGGATCCAAACCTGTGAATTCCGGCCACCAAAGCAGAGCATGCGGAACTTAATTGCTATGCCACAGGGCCAGCCCCTCAGTATGAACATTTTTAAGGCTCTTGATAGACATTGGCAAATTGCTTTTCTAGGAAGGTTATAACAGTTCATTTAATCTTCCATCAACAATATGTAAGTAATGCCTGTTTTGTCTCATTTTTGGAGTTAAATTTAGTCTTGGAAAACAAGCATATATTGGTCTAGTGATTTTGTAGCATTCATGGTAGAGAGAACATATACAGGAAGAGTTTTGATGTTGGAGAATATAAGCAGCCATGTTCAGAGGACTACAACATTAGTAGTACCCTTGAGATCTGTGTATAGTGTTATAGCTGGTATGCATAAATATACAAGATACTTAGTTTTATGCTCATTTGCCTATTTTTAGAATAGTGTACTGCCTTTGTAAAGAATAATGATTCCTTTTAAATTTCATTTTATTTAGAAAACATTCAAGACTGTGTATCTCTTTTCCCTGTTACTGAATCTACCCTTGTAAGCCTCATTTTTTAGCTTCCCTTTAAAGCTGGCAATAAAATATGGACTGGTCACACAAAACTATTGTGATTCTTTTTGAACTCTGTCGGTAGTCCCTCTCCATCAAGAAGATTCTGTATATCAGTACATCAGAGTAACTGGTAATCCCTGATATCTTTTGTTTCATGAGAAAGTATAACAGCCTCTAGTCCTTAAGACTCCAGGACTCAAGTTTTTAACATTGAGGATTGCAGGGCTGCAATGCCCTCACTCCTTATGCCTTTTTACCAACTTAAAAAAACGAAAAAGGCTTTGGTGTGTTTGAAAAAAAATTCATCAATATTTTATTTTGTGAATTCTCTGGAAACTTTAGAGGTTATTTAAAACAACAGCTATAAAACTAACTTTGTCATTTACTAAACTACTCACAAATCAAGAAATTAGAAGGACCTCGATCTGGAAGTAGCCAAAAGTAGACCTCATGATAAAGTATTGTATAAGAATAAGATTTTTTTTTCCTCTCTTCTTTTTGGAATTTCTTCAACTGACAACAGAGCATTGAAGTCAATGCTGAATTAAATTTTTTGCATAGCTCAGTAGTCTTCAGTGGACTTCTGGTAGAAGAGTTCTGTCTATCAGTAGTAGTGGAAACAAGTTGAACTGGTTGCCTGGCTCATGATGATTGTATCAGTAACCCCGTCTATGCTGAGCCCCATCATTTGGTGAATAGGCTTTCCAGAAATGAAAGCTGCCGATCACATTAACCTTCCTTTTCCTCTTCCTGACCACCCCCTACAGTGATTAATCCAAGAGATGAGCACATAATCTGAACTGGGCCAATCAGAATCCATTACCAAGATTTTAAAATTGGAATTAGAGAAGACTACTTTTCCTTTCCTGGTGCCTTACTACAAAGTTGAATTTAAGAAGCCACATAGGGAGAAGCTGAAAGTAGAGAGGGACATTGGTGACAGCATCAGAAATCCTAGTTCTAGGATTTTTCCAAAGCTCAACTCTTCTGCAGTCCTAGCAGTGTATACTCCCCATTCCCCTTCCCCCTACACTTTTTATTCCTTAAACTAGCAGTAGTTGACATTTTTATCACAACCAAAGTGACTAATGCACTCTCGTAAATAATCTGCTTTCATGTCAAAAATCTATTTTATTCTCACTAATTTTCATCATTCCCCATTGCTTATTTTTTTCTATCAAAGTGAGTAATACTCTCCTCTGAAAATTTCTGAATTTTAGTCAAGCTTAATTAATTTGGATAAGATTTGTAATTAACTTAGTCTGCCTCTTTTTTATAAATGGTAAAAAAATTTATTTGAAATGAACAGGATTATGTGATGTATTTGAATTACTTCATGCATCTATTTACCTGTAAATGTTTATCATATTCCTGGATAGTTTAATGAGAGCAATAGGTAATGATGAAAATAGGATTATAGGTTTCATTTTGTATCACTGTGTCTATGCCTTCCTGGACTTGAGTCTTAAGATAATTTAATGAGCTGGCTTGACAGACACCCAACAGTTTATAAGTAGGGTATGATAAATACTGTGAGGTCACAATGGAAGATATGTTTGGTTGGAGAGGGGGTCAGAAGGGGAAAGGTTTTTAGTCTCCCTTTCTGATCAAATCTGTTTCCCAGATTCTGCTCATTTCTGTTTCGCTGAACACAGATTGAGATGTATGATCACTGAAGTAAATATTCTAAAAACTTCCCTTGAGCATTCTTCTATAAAACAACATGAAATAAGGGCTCTAGACTATTGCAGTAGTGCAGAGGGTTTATATAGAGAGAATTAGAAAATTAACATGTTGGATCAGAAGATGGAATCCACCAAATATATGTATTTGTATATTTTTCTGAGGATGGTGTGTAGCTTTAGTCAGATTCTCTAAGAAGTTTGTAACTCCAAAAAGGGTTAAGAATCCATTGCAGTTTCCTGCTCTTCTCTTCCTAAACAGAAGGAAAAAAAAATCTGAGTATTCCTGAATTCAGCACTCAAGAACAGTATTCCAAGAATATTAATGTTCAAATCCATTAGCATTGTGTTACCTATAGCATTGTTAATAACAGAGCACAGCATTAAACATGAATGTCTATGTGCATACATACATGTGCATCACTTATCGTACCCTCATACTTTTTGGTTTCTTTGGCTAAAATAATGATTTAGAATAGTTGTTAGCTCATATAATAGTACTGAGATTTGAATTCAAGCCTTCCTATTCATATACTGTTAAGTACTCAAGCAACATATAGAATAATTTATTTACCTAAGTTTTCATTACAAAGTAGCGTCTAGGATTCTAATGCACTGATAACACTGGTGTTGATTTTAGGATTTCTGCAAAAGATTCCTTTTCTTTAAGCTTTTTTATTTTAATTAATTTTTGTGGCAATACTTGTAATTAAAATTTAAAATGAACAAACACTTATTCATTGAAAAATAAGTCTCCAACTCATCCCTGTTCCCACATTTCCAGTTCTTCTCCCTGAAGATAGTCATTGTAACCATTTTCTTATGTGTTCTTCCAGGTAGGTTTTCCTCTCTCTGGTTAGCATTTTAAAGCTTTCTTTACATAGATCTTGCACATTTCTTATTAGATTTATGCCTAAGTGTTGTGGGCTGAATTGTTTCCCCCCAAAATTGACCTGTTGAACTCCTGACTCCCAGTACCTCAGAATGTAACTGTATTTGGAGGTAAGGCCTTAAAAAAGGTAATTGAGTGAAAATAAGGTCATTAGAGTGGGCCCTTATCCGATAAGAGTCTTGTCTCTATAAGAGATTACAAGACAGACACAAACAGAGGGAAGATGTGAAGATATAGAGAGAAGACAGCCATTTGAAGCCAAGGAGATACCGTGCCTTAGACTCCTAGCCTTCAGAATTGTGAAAAAAATTTTTGTTTAAACCACCTAGGCTGTGCTACTTTTTACATCAATAACAACCCAATACAGATTTTGGTACTGGGAAGTGAAGTGCTGCTATGACAAATACCTAAAAATTTGGAACTGAGAAATGGGTAGAGGCCGGAAGAGTTTTGAGATGCATGCTAGGAAAAGCCTAGATTACCTTGAAGAGATTGTTGGTAGAAATATGATGTCAAAGGTGATTCTGGTGAGAGTTGAGAAAGAAAAGAAGAGAGTTATTAAAGAAGCTTCTGTCGTCTGCGAGATACATATATCATCATGAATAGAATGTTGGTAGAAATATGAACATTAAAGGTGCTTCTTATGAAGTCTCGGGTGGAAATGAGTAACATTGGAAACTGGAGGAAAGGCAAACCTTGTTGTGAAGTGGCAAAGAACTTGACCATATTATGTTCTAGTGTTTTGTGGAAAGTAGAATTTGTAAGTGATCAGCTTAGATATTTATCTGGGGAAATTTCTAAGCAAAGTGTTGAAGACACAGCCTGGTTTATCCTTGCTGCTTATTGGTAAATGTGAGAGAAGAGAGGTAAGTCAAAGAAGGAATTGTTAAGAAAAATGGAACCAGAACTTGAAGATTTGGAAAATACTCAGCCTATCCATGTTGCCAAAAAAAAAAAAAAAAAACCCTGTTCTGGATAGACTACTTAGGGTGTGACTGGACAACCATTTGCTAAAGAGATTGTTGGCATGTGATTGGTGGATTCGATCAGCCATCTCAATAGAAGCCAGGAATAGAGATGGGGTTATCCATTAGAGGTGTGTAGAGGACTGCCTAGTCTTATGACTTGGACACCCATGAATCACATTGGACACAACAGGATTTTTGAGAGCTTCCTCCCAGCAGAAATGCTGCCACTTTGGACTGAAGAGGACAGAGAACGGATGAAATGAGAGAAGGCTGTTGGACTTGTGAGATTCTACTGGATGGGCCATAGAGCTATTCAGTTTTGAACATGTGTTGTGTTCAAGGAAAGGGTAGAATGGCCCCCTGGGGCACACAGGCCCAGGGAGTGGCGGTTTCTTCTTGGTTGATTCAAGAGAGCTTGAGGCCCCTGCTTTTCTTTTCTTTTTTTTTTTTTGAGGAAGATTAGCCCTGAGCTAACTGCTACCAATCCTCCTCTCTTTGCTGAGGAAGACTGGCCCTGTGCTAATATCTGTGCCCTTCTTCCTCTACTTTGTATGTGGGACGCCTACCACAGCATGGCATGCCAAGCAGTGCCATGTCCACAGCCAGGATCCAAACCGGTGAATCCCAGGCCACCAAAGCGGAACATCTGCACTTAACCGCTGCGCCACCAGGCCAGCCCCGATGGCCACTGCTTTTCAATCTAGTGAGAGATGGTTGGATGCTCAAGCTAAATATTCAATATTGCTTTCACAACTAATCCAAGCATTTACAAATTTATAAGTAGGGGCCAGCCTGGTGGCGCAGCGGTTAAGTGCACACATTCTGCGTCTTGGCGGCCCAGGGTTCACTGGTTCGGATCCTGGGTGCAGACATGGCACTGCTTGGCAAGCCATGCTGTGGTAGGCATCCCACATAAAAAGTAGAGGAAGATGGGCACGATGTTAGCTCAGGGCCAGGCTTCCTCAGCAAAAGGAAGAGGACTGGCAGTAGTTAGCTCAGGGCTAATCTTCCTCAAAAAGAAAAAAAAAATTTATAAGTAGAGAGACATCAGCATCATGGCGGAGTGAGCACTCTCCTTAGCCTCTCCCCCCAAAGATACAAGGAAAAAGGCCATTCATTTACCAACAGAGGGCATTCGCACAAGACAAAAGACGTCCAAGAGACCCACGCAGTCATACATCTGAAGATGAAGATGCTGGACCCCCCAGAGGAAGTGGAAGGAAGTAAAAGGAATCTCCTCTCCCTCCTGAATGGCACTAACCCCGGGACTTTGCATGGCTCTGAGAGGAGGGGGTGAGGGGCAGCCATCCGCAGGAACACCATCACTCTCCAAGTTCCCTCACAACCTGTGGGAAAGCCCCACACAAAGGTAACTAAGCTATTGCAGGAGTGTCTTCATCAAGCTAGCACCCTAGGAGAGCGGATAGCAAGGGCAGAGTGAGAAGGTCCCCCGGGATGGTGCAGACAAAAGAAAGCGCTCCTCCCCCAACCCAGCACTCCAGCTCAGCCAGTTGGCCAAAGCACCAGCACAGATAGAAAAGCAGCAGCTGTGAGCAATCAGTGGATCACAGTGGGCTCAGAATATATAGCTCTTGAACCCCACCCATTGGCAGTAGGTAGAAGCTGCAACCAGATAATATCATCATGCAAAGGCACAAATCTATGCCGTCAAACAGCCTGAAAAAATCTGTTAAATCTCCAGACCAGAAGGAAAATGACAAGCACCCAGAAATCAATCATGAAGACACAGAAATTTATCATCTAAATGACAGAGATGCAAAATAGGTATCATAAAAAGACTCAGCAAGTTACAAGAAATTACAGATAGTTCAATGGAATCAGGAACTTCTTCACAAAAGAGATAGAAACCATTAAGAAAAACCAATCAGAAATGTTGGAGATGAAAAACACAATGAATGAGATAAAGGAAAATCTGGACTCCATGAATAACAGAGTAAAATAGAGGACAGAAATATAGAAATGCTTCAGACGGAGAAAGAGAGAGAACCAAGACTAAAAAGAAATGAAGTTCTCTGAGAAATATCTGACTCAATTAGGAAATCCAACATAAGGATTATAGGTATTCCAGAGGGAGGAAGAGAAGAATGGAGCAGAAAACTTGTTCAGAGAAATAATAGCTGAGAACTTCCCAACACTGGGGAGGTAACTGGATACAATTGAAAGAAGCCAATAGATCTCCTAACTATGTCAATGTAAAAAGACCTTCTTCGAGGCATATAGTAGTAAAGCTGGCAAAAGTAAATAACAAAGAAAAAATATTAAGATCAGCAAGGCAGAAGAAAATGGCTTACAAAGGAACCCCTATTAGGCATTCCTCGGATTTCTCAGCAGAAACCTCACAGGCTAGAACATAGGGGAATGATATATTCAAAATTCTGAAAGACAAAAACTTGCAGCCAGGAATATGCTATCCAACGAAAATATCCTTCAGATATGATGGAGAAATAAAAACGTTCCCAGATAAACAAATCTAAGGGAGTTCATTGCCACAAGACCCCTCTCCCAGAAGAAATGCTCAAGAAGGCCTCATACCTGGGACAAAAAAGAAAGAGGTTACAAAGCTTTGAGCAAGGACATAAATAGGTAGACAAGATCAGAAAATTGCAGCTTTCTATCAGAACAGGTTAGCTCACACTTAATTATAACATTAAAGATAAGGGGAAGGAAAACACCAAAAATAAATATAATCTCATCATTTTAACTACAAACCCACAACACAAGATGGAATAAGTTGTGACAATGATAACTTAAAAGGGGAAAAGGAAAGGGATGGAATTGGCTTAGTCTCAGGAAATCAGAGGCTTTCAGAAAATAGAATATATCATCTACAAGATGTTTTGTACAAACCTGGTAACCGCTAAACAAATAATCGGAAGAGTGACACATATGATAAAGAGAAAACTAAGAAGACTACCTAACTGAATTGGTAGTCCAAAATACACAGGATGAGAAACAAAGGAAACGCAGAAAGACTGGAAAACAAGCGATAAAATGGCAGCATTAAGCCTCCATGTATCAATAATCACTTTAAATGTAAATAGATTGAATTCTCCAATCAAAAGAGACAGAGTGGTGGGATGGATTGAACAACAAGACCCAACAATATTCTGCCTATAGGAAACACATATCGGCTCCAAAGACAAACACAGGCTCACAGTGAAGGGATAAAAAATGATACTCCAAGCAAATGGCAAACAGAAGAAATCAGGTGTTGTGATACTTATATCAGACAAAGCAGACTTCAAGATAGAACAGATAATGAGAGACAAAGAAGGGCAGTATATAATGATAAAAGGGACACTCCAACAAGAAGCCGTAACACTTATAAATATATGTGCACCCACCACAGGAGCACCAAAGTACATAAAGTAGCTATTAGCAAACCTAAAAGAAGATGTTAACAATAACACAATAATGGTTGGGGACCTTAACACCCCACTTACATCAATGGATGGATTATCCAGACAGAAAGTCAACAGGGAAATAATGCATTTAAACAAAACACTAGACTAGGCGGACTTAATAGATATATGTGGAATACTCCATCCAAAAACAGCAGATTACACATTCTTCTCAAGTGTGCATGGAACATTCTCAAGGATGGACCATATGTTTGGAAAGAAGGCAAGCCTCAATAGATTTAAGAAGATTGAAATCATATCAAGCATCTTTTCCAACCATAGTACTGTGAAACTAGAACTCAACTACAAGAAAAAAGCTGGGAAAGTGACAAAGATGTGGAGACTAAACAGCATGCTACTGAACAAGCAATGTATCATTGAAGAAATTAAAGGGGAAATCAAAAAATATCTGGAGACAAAATAAAAAAACACAACACCAACTCATATGGGATACAGCAAAAGTGGTCCTAAGAGGGAAATTCATGGCAATACAGGCCCACTTTAACAAACAAGAAAAATCTCAAATACGCAATCTTAAACTACATCTAACAGAAGTAGAAAAAGAACAAACAAAGCTCAAAGTCAGCAGGAGTGAAATAATAAAAATTAGCATAGAAATAAATGAAATTGAACCAAAAAAAAAGTACAGTAGAAAGGATCAATGAAACAAAGTGCTGGTTGTTTGAGAAGATAAACAAGATAGACAAACCTTTAGCCAGACTCACTAAGAAAAAAAGACAGAAGGCTCAAGTAAATAAACTCAGAAATGAAAGAGGAGAAATTGCACCAGATACCACAGAAATACAAAAGATTATAAGAGAATACTATGAAAAACTATAGGCCAATAAATTGGACAATCTAGAAGAAATGGATAAATTCTTAGACTCATACTACCTCCCAAAACTGAATCAAGAAGAAATAGAGAATCTGAATAGACCAATCACAAGTAAAGAGATTGAAACAGTAATCAAAACCTCCCAAAAAATAAAAGTTCAGGACCAGATGACTTTTCTGGAGAATTCTACAAAACATTCAAAGCAGATTTAATATCTATACTTCGCAAACCATTCCAAATAATTGGAGAAGATGGAACACTTCCTCACACATTCTACAAGGCCAACATCGCTCTGATACCAAAGCCAGATGAGGACAAAACAAAGAAGGAAAATTACAGGCCAATGTCACTGATAAACATAGATGCAAAAATCTTCAACAAAATATTGGCAAACCAAATACAGCAATATATTAAAAGGATCATACACGTAATCAAGTGGGATTTATACCAGGGATGCAGGTATGGTTCAGCATCCGCAAGTCAATCAATGTGATACACCCACATTAAAAAATGAGGAATAAAAACCACATGATCATCTCAATAGGTGCAAGGAAAGTATTTGACAAGATCCGACATCCATTTATGATAAAAACTCAATAAAATGGATATCGAAGGAAAGTACCTCAACATAATAAAGGCCATATATGACAAACCCCCAGCCAATATCACACTCAATGGGAAAAAACTGAAAGCCATCCCTCTGAGAATAAGAACAAGACAAGGGTGCCCACTCTTACTCCGCATAGTACTGGAGGTTTTGGCCAGAAGTTAGACAAGAAGGAGTAAAAAAAATTCAAATAGGCAATGAAGAAGTGAAACTCTCTGTTCGTGGATGACATAATTTTATATATCGAAAACCCTGAAGAATCCATCAGAAAACTGTTAGAAATAACCAACAAGAACAGTGAAGTTGCAGGGTACAAAATCAACTTACAAAAAGTGGTTATGTTTCTAGTCTCTAATGACGAACTAACAGAAAGATAAGAATACAATCCCATTTACAATTACGAGAAGAAGTGTAAAATATCTAGGTATGAATTCAACCAAGGAGGTGAAAGACCCATACAATAAAAACTATAAGATGTTACTGAAAGAACTCGATGGTGACAAAAGAAATGGTTAAATGACCATACTCCCTAAACCAATCTGCAGATTCAGTACAATCCCAATCAGAATCCCAGTGACATTCTTCTTGGAAATAGAACAGAGAATCCTAAAATTCGTATGGGACAACAAAAAATACCAAATAGCTAAAGCAAGCCTGAGAAAAAAGAACAAAGTCATAGGCATCGCAATCCCTGACTTCAAAATATACTACAAAGCTATAGTAATCAAAACAGCATGTTACTGGTATAAACACAGGCACACAGATCAATGGAACAAAATTGAAATCCCAGAAATAAAACCATACATCTATGGACAGCTAATCTTTAACAAAGGAGCTAAGAACATACAATGGAGAAAGGAAACTCTTCAATAAATGGTGTTGGGAAAACAGGACAGGCACATGCAAAAGAATGGAAGTATACCGTTATCTTTCGCCATACACAAAAATTAACTCAAAATGGGTCAAAGACTTGAAGGTAAGACCTGGAATCATAAAACTCCTAGCAGAAAATGCAGGCAGTACAGTCTTTGACATTGATCTTAGAAGGATCTTTTCAAATACATGTGTACTTGGACAAGGGAAAGAAAAGCAAAAATAAACAAGTGGGACTTCATCAAACTAAAGAGCTTCGACAAGGCAACAGAAACCAGGATCAGAAATAAAGGCAACCCACCAACTGTGAGAAAATATTTGCAAATCATATCTCTGACAAGGGGTAAATCTCCAAAATATATAAAGAACTCACAACTGAAAAACAAAGAAACAAACTGGATCAAAAAATGGGCAGATGATGTGAACAGACATTTTTCTGAAGAAGATATACAGATGGCCAATAGTACATGAAAAGATGTTCAACGTGACTAATATCGGGAATGCAAATCAAAACTACACTAAGATATTACCTTACACCTGTTTGAATGGCTATAATCACCAAGACAAAAATTAATTAATGTTTGAGAGGCTGTGGAGAAAAGGGAACCCTCATACACTGCTGGTGGGAATGAAACCTGGTGCAGCCACTATAGAAAACAGTATGGAGATTTCTCAAAAAATTAAAAATAGAAATACCATACTACCCAGCTATCCTACTACTGGGTATTTATGCGAAAAACTTGAAATCAGCAATTCAAAGAGACTTATGCACCTGTATGTTCATTGCAGCGTTATTCACAATAGCCAAGATGTGAAAGCAACCCAAATGCCCATCGACAGATGATTGGATAAAGAAGATGTGGTGTGTACACACACACACACACACACACACACACACACACACACACACACA